>NW_027182840.1:55000-222500 GCF_041146395.1 Eulemur rufifrons
GTGAGGCCTAGCTAACTTGGTGTTGCTGATACTTGGTATTGGAGCCTGGCAAGAGACCACTCTTTCAAGTATCATTCCACCATCCTTTCTCCATTATTTTAAAAGGCAGAGCACCTTTCACCAGTGAGCATAAGAATGAGTTGCTGGAGGGGATGTTTTTATGTCGAGTCAGGGGGTGGTGGAGGGGCAGGCCCTCTGTCAGTCTGGTGATTTGTTTTTATTATCCCCAGAGAGGAGAAGTGGGTATGTGTGTGGCAGGTGAAAAGGGCAGATCCTGTTTCAGTCTTAGACTGAACAGGATCCGCAGTTTTCAGCCTGTTCCTTTAAGAATCATTTGATTCATCAGCTGGGACTCTACCAAGGTTCTATAGACCCCTCTATGAGTGCGCCCAGTAAACTGGCTGGTTCCAAGAAGTATACCGCAGAGCTTTTGAAATAACTACTACGGTGAGAATTATTTGCCAGTTTTTGCAGCTCCTTTCACAATAAGGTGTGTTAAGATTCGCCTCTGCATCCTTAAACACAAGATGGCTGCCATGGAAAACACTATGCTGAGGCATAGCTCACTTGGTGTTGCCAATACTTGGTACTGGACCCTGGCAAGAAGCCAGTTTTTTAAGTATCATTCCATGATCCTTTCTCCACTATTTTAAATGGCAGAGCACCTTTTGGCAGTTAGCATAAGAATGAGTCGCTGGAAGGGACTTTTTTTGTGGGGTCGGGTGGTGTTTGGGGGTCAGGGCATCTTTCAGTCTGGCGGTTTGTTTTTATTAGGCCCAGAGAGGAGAAGTGGGCATGTGTGTGGCAGGTGAAAAGTGCTGATCCTCTTTCAGTCTTAGGGTGAAAGAGGATCAGCAGTTTTCAGCCCGTTTCTTTAAGAATCCTTTGATTCATCACCTGGCAATCTACCATGGTTCTCTGGACCCCTCAATGCGTGGGACCCTTTAACTGGATACTTCCAAGAATTATGCTGCAGAGCTTTTGAAATAACCACTACGTGGAGAATTATTTGCCAGTTTTTGCAGCACCTTTCACCATAATTGTGACAAGGTTCGTCTCTGCCTCCTTAAACCAAGCTGGCTGCCATGGACAAAACCATGCTGAGGCCTACCTCACTTGGTATTGCCTATACTTGGTACTGGAGCCTGGCAAGAAGCCAGTCTTTTAAGTATCATTCCACCAACCTTTTTCCATTGTTTTAAAAGGCAGAGCACCTTTTGCCAGTTAGCAAATGAGTTGCTGGAGGGCACGTTGTTGTGTGGGGTCAGGTGGTGTGTGAGGGGGCAGGCGCTCTGCCAGTCCAGTGTTTTTTTTTTTTAATCCTCAGAGAGGAGAAGTTGGCATGTGTGCAGCAGGTGAAAAGTGCGGATCCTGTTTTAGTCTTAGACTGAAACAGGATCCACATTTTCTGCCCGTTCCTTTAAGAATCATTTGACTCTTCTTCCGTGAATCCACCATGGTTCTCTATAACCCTCTATGCGTGGCCCCAGGTAACTAGCTGGTTCCAAGAAGTATGCCATAGAGCTTTTGAAATAACCACTACGTGGAGAATTATTTGCCAGTTTTTGCAGCACCTTTCACCATAATTGTGACAAGGTACTTCTCTGCCTCCTTAATCCCAAGATGGCTGCCAGGGAAAAAACTATGCTGAGGCCTAGCTCACTTGGTGTTGCCGATACTTGGTACGGGAGCGTGGAATAAAACCAGTCTTTCAAGTATCATTCCACCATCCTTTTTCCATTATTTTAAAAGGCATAGCACCGTTTGCCAGTTAGCATAAGAATGAGTCACTGGAGGGGACGTTTTTGTGTGGGGTCGTGTGGTGTGTGTGGGGGGGCAAGCCCTCTGTCAGTCCAGTGGTTTGTTTTTATTATGCCCAGAGAGGAGAAGTGGGCATGTGTGTGGCAGGTGAAAAGTGCGGATCCTGTTTCAGACTTAGACTGAAACAGGATCCGCACTTTTCAGCCCGTTCCTTTAAGACTCCTTTGATTCATTCTCAATGATGGTGGAATGGTGGTGACCTCCTGGATTCGTGCTCCTGGAGTGGAAGGCATGGGTCTCCCACTGCCCACAACCCTAGAGGTTCACTTCCCCACAAGAACGGTGGTGTGAATCCATGGAGAATCAGCGTGGGACAGAGAGAGAGAGCAAGAAAAGACTGAGGTGATTAGGGAAATAAATCACCAAAATCTGGAGAGTGCGGGATGGCCAATAGAGAAGGGAGCACGGGACAGCTGTACCCACCTCACCAGAGAGTGGGGTGGGTTCAGCCCCACAGGAAAGCATCTTGTTCCCCCTCTGACCTCCACACCCACTCAATTGAGGATCTGCCTGAAGTCGGTGCAGAATCGCCACGGGAGATGTGGGGCTCTGCAGAGAGGAGACATTGGCAGGAGGCATTTTGGACCCTGGAGTGCTGTGCGCAGCTGACGCACCTAGCAACTGTCTCCTATACGCGGGCGGTGGGGCTGCTTTGGTCCCGGCTCTAGCAGATGCCAAACTGCCTCGTATAGGTGGGCGGCTGGATTCTCCCGGTCCCCGGCTCCTCTGGCCTCTGCCGGTCCCTGAGCATTCAACCCCAGTGACAGTGATCTGCAGACGGGCGGCCGCCATTGTCGGGGTCCACAGCCTAAACGCTGAGGAGCGATTGGGTACCGGGCGGCTCCCTGGGCGGCTCCCTTCCCTAGTCCACGGACCCTGACTAGGAGCTCCACCTTTGTGTGAACACTGAGTGGTTCCCCAGTCACGAGAGAGTAGAGCGTGGACCTTGCAGACATTGGGGTGGGGCAGACCATCGCCCGCGGGAACTGCAGTGGCTGGGGCGTTGGGCGAATGAGGGCACCGCTCCACTCTCCCTATCCACTGTCTTTCTCACAGAGAGAGACAGAAGCCACCTCGGGAGAGGGAGAGGGGCAGCCCCCCCAGCGGAGCTAGCAAAATCCTGAACAATATGTGAAGGGCTCCCCCTAGTGACAGAGGAGGCAGCTTACCTGGCACTCACAGTGTGCCCCTATCCAGACTAAAGCTGAAAGAAGGGATCTTAAGGATTCATTCAGATGGGAAGGGCTCAGCGAAGGAACTCTAGGAGTATAAAGAATCAAGCTGAAACCATGCCCTCAAAGAGGATTACTAGTTCTCCACCAATTAACACAAAGCAGATTCCAAATAGCAACATGTCACAGGAAAAATTTCAAACATGGATCATAAATACGCTGAACATTATGCAAGAAAAAATGGATAATCAACACAAAGAAACCACAAAAAAGATCCAGGACTTGGAAGAAAAATTCACCAAAGAAATTGAAATACTGAAGAAAAATCAAACTGAACTCCTGGAAATGAAAAATTTATTCAAGGAGCTACAAAACACAGTGGAAAGTCTCAAGAGCAGGGTAGATCAAACAGAAGAAAGAATCTCAGAGATCGAAGATAACACTTTCCAATTAAATAAGGCAGTCACAGAGTTAAAACAAAGAAACATGAGAAATAATCATAGTCTACAAGAAATGTGGGATTATGTGAAGAAGCCTAACGTGAGAGTTATCGGCATTCCTGAGGGTGAAGAAGACAATAAGCAAGGGTTGAATAAAGTATCTGAAGATATAATTGAGGAAAATTTCCCAGGCCTTGCCAAATCTCTAGATACACAGGTTCAAGAAGCTCAAAGAACCTCTGAGAGATTCATACCAAATAGGAAGACACCACGTCATGTAGTTATCAGACTGACCAAAATATCCACTAACGAGGCCCTTCTTCAATCTGTAAGGAGAAAGAAACAAGTAACATACAAAGGAAAGCCCATCCGAATCACGCCAGATTTCTCAACTGAAACCTTACAAGCAAGAAGAGATTGGAGCCCCATTCTCACTCTTCTGAAACAGAATAATGCCCAGCCTAGAATCCTGTACCCAGATAAGCTCAGTTTTATATATGAAGGTGAAATTAAGACATTCTCAGATAAACAAAAACTCAGAGAATTCACCAAGACAAGAGCAGCTTTCCAAGAAGTATTCAAAACAGAGTTACACGTGGTCCAGCACAAGAAGGACCCTCGAATGTAACACTAATCAAGAGATAAATATGAAAACACAGTTATCATAATGGCTCAAGAGAGAAAACAGATCAATGAAATTCAACCCAACATGAGGAACAGCAATCTGTCTCGCTTATCAGTTCTCTCATTAAATGTGAATGGATTGAATTCCCCACTCAAGAGACATGGACTGGCCCAATGGATAAAAAAGATATAAGCCAAGTATCTGCTGTCTTCAGGAAACTCATCTAACCTGCAAGGATGCATTTAGACTGAAAATAAAAGGGTGGAAATCAATATTCCAAGCAAATGGAACCCAAAAGAAAGCTGGCGTGGCAGTTCTAATCTCCGATAACGTAGTTTTTAAATCAACAAAAGTAAAGAAAGACAAAGATGGTTACTATATACTGGTGAAGGGTACAATTCAACAAGAAGACATAACTATACTTAACATATATGCACCCGATCTAGGTGCACCCAGATTCATAAAGCAAACCCTACTTGATCTGAACCAAATGATAGATAACAACACTTTAGTAGCCAGAGATTTTAACACGCCACTGACAGTTCAAGACAGATCCTCCAAACAAAAAATAAACAAAGAAATATTGGACGTAAATAGAATGCTAGAACAAATGGGCCTGACTGACATCTACAGGACATTCTACCCAAATACCACTGAATATAAGTTCTTCTCATCAGCTCATGGGACATTCTCCAAGATTGACCATATCTTAGGACATAAAGAATGGCTTAAAAAATTTAAAAATATAGAAATAATACCATGCAGCTTCTCGGATCACAGTGGAATAAAAGTAACAATGAACCCTAACAGAAATCCTCATTTCTACTCAAAGTCATGGAAGCTAAATAACCTTCTCCTGAACAATCATTTTATAAATGAAGAAATCAAGTCAGAAATCAAAAGATTCTTTGAATTAAACGACAAAGGAGATACAACTTATCAAAATCTGTGGGACACAGCTAAAGCAGTCCTGAGAGGAAAATTTATTTCCATAAATGCCTATACCAAAAAGACAGAAAACTTACAAATAGACAATCTAATGAATAGACTCAAAGAGCTGGAGAAGAAAGAAGAGACCAAACCCAAACCCAGCAGAAGGAAATTATTAAGATTAAATCAGAACTAAATGAAAAGGACCATAAGGGAGCATAAGGGAGATTAAACCAAACCATAACGGAGATTAATAAAACCAAAAGTTGGTTCTTTGAAAAAATAAACAAAATTGACACACTTCTGGCTAAACTAACCAAGAGCAGAAAAGAAAAATCTCTTATAACCTCGATCAGGAACACGAAAGGAGTAATCACGACTGATGCCACAGAGATACATGATATCATCTATGAATTCTACAAAAATCTTTATGCACACAAATTAGAAAACCTGGAGGAAATGGACAAATTCTTATAAACACACAGCCTTCCCAGGCTCAACCAGGAAGAAATAGAATTCCTGAATAGACCGATATCTAGATCTGAAATTGAAACAGCAATAAAAAACCTTCCCAAAAAGAAAAGCCCTGGACCAGATGGGTTCACACCTGAATTCTACCATACCTACAAAGAAGAACTGGTGCCCATCGTACATAAACTATTCTCCGATATAGAGAAGGATGGGATTCTCCCCAACACTTTTTACCAAGCCAACATAATCCTGATACCAAATCCAGGAAAGGATGCAACTAAAACAGAGAACTATAGACCAATTTCTCTTATGAATATAGATGCAAAAATTCTCAATAAAATTCTAACAAATCGAATCCAAGTGCTTATCAAAAAAATAATCCATCACGACCAAGTGGGCTTCATCCCAGAGATGCAGGGATGGTTTGACATATGGGAATGTAATTCATCACATAAATAGAAGCAAAAATAAAGATCAGATGATCCTCTCAATAGATGCAGAGAAAGCATTTGACAAAATTCAACACCCTTTTATGATAAGAACACTTAACAAAATAGGCATAGATGGGGCCTATATAAAAATGATACAAGCCATATACGACAAACCCTCAGCCAACATCATACTGAATGGGGAAAAACTGAAAGCATTCCCACTTCAAACTGGAACCAGACAAGGCTTACCACTGTCCCCATTACTTTTCTACATAGTATTGGAAGTCCTTGCAAGAGCTATCAGGCAAGAGAGCAGAATCAAGGGAGTTGAAATAGGGACAGAAGAGATCAAACTCTCACTCTTTGCTGATGATATGATGTTATATCTAGAAAACCCCAAGGTTTCAACCAAGAGACTCCTGGAATTGATCAATGAATTCAGTAAAGTCTCAGGATACAAAATCAATACACACAAATCAGAGGCATTCATATATGCCAATAACAGTCAAATGGAAAACCAAATTAAGGACTCAATACCCTTCAAAATAGCAACAAAGAAAATAAAATACCTAGGAATTTATTTAACTAAGGAGGTAAAGGACCTCTATAGGGAGAACTATGAAACACTGAGGAAGGAAATTGCAGAACATGTAAATAGGTGGAAAACCATACCATGCTCATGGATCGGTAGAATCAACATTGTTAAAATGTCTATACTGCCCAAAGTTATCTACAGATTCAATGCAATCCTTATTAAATTACCAACATCTTTTTTCACAGACATAGAAAAAATAATTTTACGCTTTGTATGGAACCAGGGAAGACCCCGTTTAGCAAAAGCAATCTTAAACAACAAAAACAAAATGGGAAGTATTAATTTGCCAGACTTCAAACTATACTACAAGGCTGTGGTTCTTAAAACAGCCTGGTACTGGCACAAGTGCAGGGACACAGACCAGTGGAACAGAACAGAAAATCCCAATATAAAACCATCCTCATATAGCCATCTAATCTTTGACAAAGCAGACAAAAACATACTCTGGGGAAAAGATTCCTTATTTAATAAATGGTGCTGGGAAAACTGGATATCCACATGTAGAAGACTAAAACAGGACACGTAACTCTCACCCCTCACAAAAATCAAATCACAGTGGTTAACAGACTTAAACCTAAGGTCAGAAACTATTAGAATTCTAGAAGAAAATGTAGGAAAGACTCTTACAGACATTGGCCTAGGCAAAGAATTTATGAAGAAGACCCCTAAAGCAATCACAGCAACAACAAAAATAAATAAATGGGACCTGATCAAATTAAAAAGCTTCTGCACAGCCAAAGAAACAGTCACGAGAGTAAATGGACAACCTACAGAATGGGAAAAAATTTTCGCATACTACACATCAGATAAAGGACTGATAACAAGAATCTATTTAGAACTCAGGAAAATCAGTAAGAAAAAATCAAACAACCCTATCAAAAAGTGGGCAAAGGACATAAATAGAAATTTTTCAAAAGAAGATATAAAAATGGCTAACAAACATATGAAAAAGTGTTCAACATCTCTAATCATCAGGGAAATGCAAATCAAAACCACAATGAGATATCACTTAACTCCAGTGGGAATGGCCTTTATCAAAAAGTCCCAAAACTATACATGTTGGTGTGGGTGTGGGGAGATAGGTACATTCATACACTGCTGGTGGGACTGTAAACTAGTGCAGCCCCTGTGGAAAGCAATGTGGAGATACCTTAAACAGATTCAAGTAGACCTACCATTCGATCCAGCAATTCCATTATTGGACATCTACCCAGAAGAACAAAAGTCATTCTATAAAAAAGACACCTGCACCTGAATGATTATAGCAGCACAATTCACAATCACAAAGATGTGGAAACAACCCAAATGCCCATCAATTCATGAATGGATTAGCAAAATGTGGTATATGTATACCATGGAATATTACTCAGCTATTAGAAATAATGGCGATATGGCATCTCTTTGGTTCTCCTGGAGAGAGCTGGATCCCATTCTATTAAGTGAAGTATCCCAAGAATGGAAAAATAAGCACCACATGTACTCACCAGCAAATTGGTTTCCCTGAGTGCACATTTGGGAACAACACCAATTGGGTATCGGACAGAGGTTGGGGCCGGGTGGAAGGGATGGGTGTATACCTACTTGATGAATGTGATGTGCACTGCCTGGGGAATGGACACCCTTCAAGTTCTAACTGGGGGGGATGGGGTGGGGGAGAGGAGGGGTGCACACCTACATGATGAATGTGATGTGCACTGACTAGGGAATGGACAAAATTGAAGCTCAGAATCGGGGGAAAGGGGAGGCATGGGGAATGTATATAGCCTGATCTTTTGTACCCCCATAATGAGCTAACAAACAAACAAACAAACAAACAAACAAGAATCGTTTGATTCATCAGCTGGGAATACACCATGGTTCTTTAAAGACCTCTATGCGTGGGCCCAGGTAACTGGCTAGTTCCAAGAAGTATGCCACAGAGCTTTTGAAATAACCACTACGTTGAGAATTATTTGCTAGTTTTTGCACCACCTTTCACCATAATTGTGATAAGGTTCGTCCGTGCCTCCTTCAACCCAAGATGGCTGGGGCGGACAAAACTATGCTGAGGCCTAGTTCACTTGGTGTTGCCGATAGTTGGTACTGGAGCCTGGCAAGAAGCCATGCTATTAAGAGTCATTCCACCATCCTTTCTCCATCATTTTAAAAGGCAGAACACCTTTTTCCAGTTATCATAAGAATGAGTTGCTGGAGGGGACGTTTTTGAGTGGGGTCGGGTGGTGCGTTGAGGGGAAGGCTCTCTGTCTGTCTGGTGGTTTGTCTTTATTATGCCCAAAGAGGAGAGGTGGGCATGTGTGTGGCAGGTGAAAAGTACGGATCCTGTTTCAGTCTTAGACTGAAACAGGATCCGCACTTTTCAGCCAGTTCCTTTACGAATCCTTTGATTCATCAGCTGGGAATCCACCATGGCTGTCGAGACCCCTCTATGTGTGGGCCCAGGTAACTGGCTAGTTCCAAGATGTATGCCGTAGAGCTTTTGAAATAACCACTACGTTGAGAATTGTTTGCCAGTTTTTGCAGCACCTTTGACCATAATTGTGATAAGGTTCATCTGTGCCTCCTTAAACCCAAGCAGGCTGCCACGGACAAAACTATGCTGAGGCCTAGCTCCCTTGGTGTACCGATACATTTTACTGGAGCCTGGCAAGAAGCCATTTTTTTTAAGTACAATCCCACCGTCTTTTCTCCATTATTTTAAAAGGCAGTGCACCTTTAGCCAGTTAGCATAAAGATGAGTCACTGGAGCGGCTTTTTGTGTGGGGTTGGGTGTGTGTGGGAGGGCAGGCCCTCTGTCAGTCCGGTGGTTTGTTTTTATTATTCCCAGAGAGGAGAAGCGGGCATGTATGTGGCAGGTGAAAACTTTGGATCCTGTTTCAGTCTGAAACAGTATCTCCGCTTTTGAGCCTGTTCCTTTTGGAATCCTTTAATTCATCAGTTGGGAATCCACCATGGTTCTCTAGACCTCCCTGAGCATGGGCCCAGGTAACTGGCTAGTTCCAAGAAGTATGCCGCAGAGCTTTGGAAATAACCACTACATTGAGTATTATTTGCCAGTTTTTGCAGCAACTTTCACAATGATTGTGAAAAGGTTAGGCAGTGCATCCTGAAACCCAAGCTGGCTTCCACAGAAAAAACTACGGTTAGGCCAATCTCCCTTGGAGTTGCCGATAATTGGTACTGGTCCGTGGCAAGAAGCCATTCCTTTAAGTATCATTCCACCTTCCTTTCACAACTATTTTAAAAGGCAGAGCACCTATTGCCATTTAGCTTAAGGATGAGTCGCTGGAGGAAACGTTTTTGTGTGGGGTGGGAGAGGCAGAGCCAGGCCCTCTGTCAGTCCAGTGGTTTGTTTTTATTATCCCCGGAGAGGAGAAGTGGACATGTGTGTGGCAAGTGAAAAGTGTGGATCCTGTTTCAGTCTTAGACTGATACAGGATCGGCACTTTTCATCCTGTTCCTTTAGGAATCCTTTGCTTCATCAGCTGGGAATCCACCATAGTTCTCTACACCCCACTATGTGTGGGCCCACTTAACAGGCTAGTTCAAAGAAGTATGCCACAGAGCATTTGAAATAACCACTACCATGGAAATTATTTGCCAGCTTTTCCAGCACTTTTACCACAATTTTGATAAGGTTCATTTGTGCTTCCTTAAACCCTAGATGGCTTCCATGGACAAACCTATACTGAGGGTTCTCTCGCTTGGTGTTGCCAATACTTGGTACGGGAGTCTGACAAGAATCCAGTCTTTTAATTATCATTGCACCATCCTTTCTCCCTTATATTAAAAGGTGAGCAACTTTCGGCAGTTAGCATAAGGATGAGTCAACGGAGGGGATGTTTTTGGGTGGGATCGGGGTGGTTTGGGGGACAGTCCCTCTGTCAGTCTGGTTGTTTGTGTTTATTATGCCCAGACAGGGAAGTGGATATATTTGTGGCAGGTGAAATATGCGGATCCTGTTTCAGTTAGACTGAAACAGTATCCGCACTTTTCAGCTGGTTCCATTAAAAATCCTTTGATTCATCAGCTGGGAATCCACCATGGTTCCTTAGAACCCTCCACGCATGGGCCCATGAACTGGCCTGTACCAAGATGTATGCTGCACAGCTTTTGAGATAAACACTACGTGTAGAATTATTTGCCAGTTTCTGCAGCACATATCACCATAATTGTGATAAGGATCGTCTGTGCCTCCTTAAACACAAGATGGCTGCCACGGAGAAAACTATGCTGAGGCCTAGGTCACTTGGATTTCACGACACTTGTTACTGGAGGCTGGAAGGAGGCCATTCTTTTAAGTATCATTCCACCATACTTTCCCCATTATTTTAAAATGCACGGAAACCTTTGCAAGTTAGCATAATAATTAGTAGCTGGAGGGGACATTTTTATTTGTGGGGTCGGTGTGGGTGGGGGGCGCAGGCCCTCTGTCAGTTCGCTGGATTGTTTTTATTTTCCCCAGACCGGAGAAGTGGGCATGTGTGTGGCAGGTGAAAAGTTCGGATCCCGTTTCTGTCTTAGACTGAAACAGAAACCGCACTTTTCACCCCGTTCCATTAAGAATCCCTTGCTTCATCAGCTGGGAATCCACCATGGGCCTCTAGACTGCTCTATGTGTGGGCCCAGTTAACTGGCTAGTTCAAAGAATTATGCCGCAGAGCTTTTCAAGTAACCACTACCATGAGAATTACTTGACCGCTTTTGCAGCACCTTTCACCATAATTGTGATAAGGTTCATCTGTGCCTCCTTAAACCCAAGATGGCTGCCAGGGACAAACGTGTGCTGAGGCCTAGGTGACTTGCTGTTGCGAATACTTGGTATGGGAGTCTGGCAATAAGCCAGTCTTTTAGGTATAATTCCACCATTCTATCTCCATTATTTTAAAAGGCAGAGGACGTATTGCCAGATAGCATAAGGATCAGTCGCTGGAGGGCACGATTTTGTGTGGGGTGGTGGGGGGCGGGGGAAGGCCATCTGTCAATCCGATGGGTTGCTTTTGTTATCCCTAGAGAGGAGAAGTGGGCATGTGTGTTGCAGGCAAAAAGTCAGAATCCTGTTTCAGTCAGGATCTGCACTTTTCAGCCTGTTCCTTTAAGAAGCCTTAGATTCATCACCTTGGAATCCACCATGCTTCTCTAGACCCCTCTATGCGTGGGCCCAGGTAACTGGCTTCTTCCAAGAAGTATGCCACAGAGCTTTTGAATTAAACAGTACGTTGAGAATTATTTGCCGGGTTTTCAGCACGTTTCACCATAATTATGATAAAGTTTGTATGTGCCTCCTTAAACCCAACATTGCTGCCACGGGCATAACTATGCTGAGGCGTAGCTGACTTGGTGTTGCCTATTTTTGTTAGTGGAGACTGACAAGAAGCCATTCTTCTAAGTATCACTCCACCGTCCTTTCTCCATTGTTTAAAAATGCAGGGAAATTTTGCAAGTTAGCATAATAATTAGTAGCTGGAGGGGAATTTTTTGGGGGGGGGATCTGCGTGGGTGGAAGGGGGGCAGGCCCTTTGTCAGTTCGCTGGTTTGTTTTTATTATCCCCAGAGAGGAAAAGTGGGCATGTGTGTGTCAGGTGAAAAGTGTGCGTCCTGTTTCAGTCTTAGACAGACACAGGATCTGCACTTTTCACCCCGTTCCATTAAGAATCCTTTGCTTCATCAGCTGGGAATCCACCATGGTTCTCTAGACCCCTCTTTTAGTGCACACAGAAAACTGCCTGGTTCCAAGAAGTTTTCCTCAGAGCTTTTGAAATAACCACTACTATGGAAATTATTTGCCAGCTTTTCCAGCACTTTTACCATAATTTTGATAAGGTTCATCTGTGCTTCCTAAAACCCTAGATGGCAGCCACGGACAAACCTATGCTGACACCTAGGTCACTTCCTGTTGCCAATAATTGGTATGGGAGTCTGGCAAAAGGCCAGTATTTTAAGTATAATTCCACCATCCTATCTTCATTATTTTAAAACGCAGAGGACCTTTCGCCAGATAGCATAAGGATGAGTCGCTGGAGGGGACCTTTTTGTGTACAGTGTTGGGGGGCGGGGGAGGACATCTGTCAATCCGATTGATTGTTTTTATTATCCCTAGAGAGGAGAAGTGGGCATGTGTGTTGCAGGCAAAAAGTGCATATAGTGTTTCAGTCTCAGACTGAAACAGGATCCGCACTTTTCAGCCTGTTCCTTTAAGAATCCTTTGATTCATCACCTGGGAATCCATCATGGTTCTCTAGACCCCTCTATGCGTGGGCCCAGAAAACTGCCGGGTTCCAAGAAGTATTCCACAGAGCTTTTGAAAAAACCACTACGTTGAGAATTATTTGCCAGGTTTTGTAGCACCTTTCATCATAATTGTCATAAGGTTCGTCTCGAGATGGCTGCCATGGACAAAACTATGCTGAGGCCGAGCTCACTTTGTGTGGCCGATCCTTGGTACTGGAGACTGGAAAGAATACATTCTTTTAAGTATCATTTCACCATCCTTCTCCACTATTTTAAAAGTCAGAGCACGTTTTGGCAGTTAGAATAACAAGGAGTCGCTGGACGGGAAGTTTTTATGTGGGGTCTGGGGGCTGGTGCGGCAAGCCCTCCGCCAGTTCTGTGGTTTCTTTTTATTATCCCCAGAGAGGAGAAGTGGGCATGTGTTTGGCAGGTGAAAAGTGCAGATCCTGTTTCAGAGTATGAAACAGGATCCGCATGTTCATCCTGTTCCTTTAAGAATCCTTTGCTTCATCAGCTGGGAATCCACCATAGTTCTCTACACCGCACTATGCGTGGGCCCAGTTAACTGGCTAGTTCAAAGAAGTATGCCGCAGAGCTTTTGAAATAACCACTACCATGAGAATTATTTAACAGCTTTCGCAGCACCTTTTATTATAATTGTTATAAGGTTCATCTGTGTCTCCTTAAACCCAAGATGGCTGCCATGGACAAACCTATGCTGAGGCCTACGTCACTTGCTGTTGCCAATACTTGGTATGGGAATCTGGCAATAAGCCAGTCTTTTAGGTATAATTCTACCATCCTATCTCCAGTTTTTTAAAAGGCTTATGACCTTTCACCAGATAGCATAAGGACGAGTCGCTGGAGCAGACTATTTTGTGTGGGGTGGTGGGGGCCGGGGGCAGGGCATCTGTAAATCCGATGGGCTGTTTTTGTTATCCCTAGAGATGAGAAGGGCGAATGTGTGTTGCAGGCAAAATGTGCGGATCCTGTTTCACACTTAGACTGAAACAGGATCTGCACTTTTGAGCCTGTTCCTTTAAGAATCCTTTGATCCATCACCTGGGAATCCACCATGGTTCTCTAGACCTCTCTTTGCATGGGCACAGGTAACTGGCTTGTTCCAAGAAGTATGCGACAGAGCTTTTGAATTAACCAGTACTTTTAGAATTGTCAGGTTTTTAGCATGTTTAACCGTAATTGTGATAATGTTTGAATGTGCCTCCTTAAACCCAAGATGGCTGCCACGGATATAAATATGCTGAGGCATAGCTGACTTGTTGATGCCTATTTTTGTTAGTGGAGACTGACAAGAAGACATTCTTCTAAGTATCATCCCACCATCATTTTTCCATTGCGTAAAAATGGAGGGAAATTTTGCAAGTTAGTATTATAATTAGATGTAGGGTACGTATTTTTTTTTCTTTTTTTGTGAGGTAGGAGTGGATGGGCGTTTCAGGCCCTCTGTGAGTTCGCTGGTTTTCTTTTATTATCCCCAGAGAGGACAAGTGGGCATGTGTTTGGCAGGTGAAAAGTGTGGATTCTATTTCAGAGAATTAAACAGGATCCACATGGTCATCCCATTCCTTTAAGAATCCTTTGCTTCATCAGCTGGGAATCCACCATGGTTCTATATACTCCTCTATGCGTTGGCACAGGTAACTGGCTTGTTCCAAGAAGTATGCCGCAGAGCTTTTCAATTAACCAGTACGTTGAAAATTATTTGCAGGTTTTCAGCATTTCACCCTAATTGTAATAACGTTTGTATGTGCCTCCTGAAACCCAAGATGGCTGCCACGGACATAACTATGCTGAGGAGTAGCTGACTTGGTGTTGCCTCTTTTTGTCAGTGGAGACTAACAAGTAGCCATTCTAAGTATAAGCCCACCGTCATTTTTCCATTGTTTAAAAATGCAGGGAAATTTTGCAAATTGGCATTATAATTAGTAGCTGGAGGGTACTTTTTTTTTTTGTGGGGTCGGTGAGGATGGGTGTTCAGGCCCTCTGTCAGATCGCTGGTTTGTTTTTATTATCCCCAGAGAAGAGTAGTGGGCATGTGTTTGGCAGGTGAAAAGTTCGGATTCTGTTTCAGAGAATGAAACAGGATCCGCATGCTCATCCCGTTCCTTTTGGAAACTTTCGCTTCATCAGCTGGGATCCACCATGGTTCTATATGCTCCTCTATCTGTGGGCACAGGTAACTGGCTTGTTCCAAGAAGTATGCCGCAGAGCTTTTCAATTAAGCAGTACGTTGAAAATTATTTGCAGGTTTTCAGCGTTTCACCATAATTTTGATAACGTTTGTATGTGTCTCCTGAAACCCAATATGGCTGCCAAGGACATAAGTATCCTGAGGCGTAGCTGACTTCGTGTTGCCTATTTTTGTTAGTGGAGACTGACAAGAAGCCATTCTTCTAAGTATCATCCCACTACCATTTTTCCATTGTTTAAAAATGCAGGGAAATTTTGCAAGTTATCATTATAATTAGTAGCTGGAGGGCACTTTTTTTTTTGTGGGGTCAGTGTGGATGGGTTGGTCAGGCCATCTGTCAATTCACTGGTTTGTTTTTATTATCCCCGGAGAGGAGAAGTGGGCATGTGTTTGGCAGGTGAAAAGTGCGGATTCTGTTTCAGAGAATTAAACAGGATCCGCATGGTCATCTCATTCCTTTAAGAATCCTTTGCTTCATCAGCTGGGATTCCACCATGTTTCTATATACTCCTCTATGCGTGGGCACAGGTACCTGGCTTGTTCCAAGAACTATGCTGGAGAGTTTTCAAATTAACCAGTACGTTGAAAATTATTTGCAGGTTTTCAGCGTTTCACCATAATTTTGATAACGTTTGTATGTGCCTCCTGAAACCCAAGAAGGCTGCGATGGACATAACTGTGCTGAGGAGTAGCTGACTTGGTGTTGCCTATTTTTGTTAGTGGAGAAAGACAAGAAGCCATTCTTCAAGTATCATCCCACCACCATTTTTCCATTGTTTTAAAAGGCAGGGAAATTTTGCAAGTTAGCATTATAATTAGTAGCTGGAGGGTACGGGTTTTTTTTGTGTGTGGTCGATGTGGATGGGGGGGGTCAGGCCCTCGATCAGTTCGATGGTTAGTTTTTATTATCCCCAGAGAGGAGAAGTGGGCATGTGTTTGGCAGGTGAAAAGGG
This sequence comes from Eulemur rufifrons, assembly GCF_041146395.1. Lineage (NCBI taxonomy): Eukaryota > Metazoa > Chordata > Mammalia > Primates > Lemuridae > Eulemur > Eulemur rufifrons. The sequence continues at coordinate 70,879 of NW_027182840.1, forward strand.
CGGATTCTGTTTCAGAGAATGAAACAGGATCGGCATGCTCATCCCGTTCCTTTAGGAAACTTTTGCTTCATCAGCTGGGAATCCACCATGGTTCTATATACTCCTCTATGTGTGGGCACAGGTAACTGGCCTGTTCCAAGAAGTATGCCGCAGAGCTTTTCAATTAAGCAGTACGTTGAAAATTATTTGCAGGTTTTCAGCGTTTCACCATAATTCTCATAACGTTTGTATGTGTCTCCTGAAACCGAATATGGCTGCCAAGGACATAAGTATGCTGAGGTGTAGCTGTCTTCGTGTTGCCTATTTTTGTTAGTGGAGACTGACAAGAAGCCATTCTTCTAAGTATCATCCCACCATCATTTTTCCATTGTTTAAAAATGCAGGGAAACTTTGCCAGTTAGCATTATAATTAGTAGCTGGAGGGTACGGTTTTTTTTTGGGTGTGGTCGATGTGGATGGGGGGGGTTCAGGCACTCTGTCAGTTCGCTGGTTAGTTTTTATTATCCCCAGAGAGGAGAAGTGGGCATGTGTTTGGCAGGTGAAAAGGGCGGATTCTGTTTCAGAGAATTAACGATGATCCCCATGGTCATCCCGTTCCTTTAATAATCCTTTACTTCATCAGCTGGAAATCCACCATGGTTCTATATACACCTCTTTGCGTGGGAACAGGTAAGTGGCTTGTTCCAAGAAGTATGCCGCAGAGCTTTTCAATTAACCACTAAGTTGAAAATTATTTGCAGGTGTTCAGCGTTTCACCATAATTGTGATAACGTTCGTTTGTGCCTCCTGAAACCCAAGAAGGCTGCGACGGACATAACTATGCTGCGGAGTAGCTGACTTGGTGTTGCCTATTTTTGTTAGTGGAGACTGACAAGAAGCCATTCTTCTAAGTATCATCCCACCACCATTTTTCCATTGTTTTAAAATGCAGGGAAATTTTGCAAGTTAGTATTATAATTAGTAGCTGGAGGGTACTTTTTTTTTTTTGTGGGGTCGGTGTGGATCGGGGTGCAAGGCCCTCTAGATGTTCGCTGGTTTGTTTTTATTATCCCCAGAGAGGAGAAGTGGGCATGTTTTTGGCAGGTGAAAAGTGCGGATTCTGTTTCAAAGAATTAAACAGGATCCGCATGGTCATCCGCTTCCTTTAAGAATCCTTTGCTTCATCAGCTGGGAAACCACCATGGTTCTATATACTCCCGTATGGGTGGGCACAGGTTACTGGCTTGTTCCAAGAAGTATGGCACAAAGCTTTTCAAATAAAAAGTACATTGAAAATTATTTGCAGGTGTTCAGCGTTTCATCATAATTGCGACAAAGTTTGTATGTGCCTTGAAACCCAAGATGACTGCCACAGACATAACTATGCTGAGGCGTAGCTGACTTGGTTTTGCCGATTTTTGTTAGTGGAGACTGACAAGAAGCCATTCTTCTAAGTATCATCTCACCATCATTTTTCCATTGTTTAAAAATGCAGGAAAATTTTGCAAGTTAGCATTATAATTAGTAGCTGGAGGGTACTTTTTTTTTTTTTGTGGGGTCAGTGTGGATGGGTTGGTAAGACCATCTGTCAATTCACTGGTTTTTTTTTATTATCCCCAGAGAGGAGAAGTGGGCATGTGTTTGGCAGGAGAAAAGGGCGGATTCTGTTTCAGAGAATTAACGATGATCCCCATGGTCATCCCGTTCCTTTAATAATCCTTTACTTCATCAGCTGGAAATCCACCATGGTTCTATATACTCCTCTTTGCGTGGGAACAGGTAACTGGCTTGTTCCAAGAAGTATGCCAGAGAGATTTTCAATTAACCACTACGTTGAAAATTATTTGCAGGTTTCCAGCGTTTCACCATAATTTTGATAACGTTTGTATGTGCCTCCTGAAACCCAAGAAGGCTGCGACGGACATAACTATGCTGAGAGGTAGGTGACTTGGTGTTGCCTATTTTTATTAGTTGAGACAGACAAGAAGCCATTCTTCTAAGTATCATCCCACCACCATTTTTCCATTGTTTTAAAATGCAGGGAAATTTTGCAAATTAGCATTATAATTAGTAGCTGGAGGGAACGGTTTTTTTTCTGTGTGGTCGATGTGGATGGGGGGGTCAGGCCCTCTGTCAGTTCGCTGGTTAGTTTTTATTATCCCCAGAGAGGAGAAGTGGGCATGTGTTTGGCAGGAGAAAAGGGCGGATTCTGTTTCAGAGAATTAACGATGATCCCCATGGTCATCCCGTTCCTTTAATAATCCTTTACTTCATCAGCTGGAAATCCACCATGGTTCTATATACTCCTCTTTGCGTGGGAACAGGTAAGTGGCTTGTTCCAAGAAGTATGCCGCAGAGCTTTTCAATTAGCCAGTACGTTGAAAATTATTTGCAGGTGTTCAGCGTTTCACCATAATTGTGATAATGTTTGTTTGTGCCTCCTGAAACCCAAGATGGCTGCCACGAACATAACGATGCTGAGGCGTAGCTGATTTGGTTTTGCCTATTTTTGTTAGTGGAGACTGACAAGAATCCATACTTCTAAGTATCATCTCACCATCTTTTTTCCATTGTTTAAAAATGCAGGAAAATTTTGCAAGTTAGCATTATAATTAGTAGCTGGAGGCTACGGTGTTTTTTTTTTTTTTTTCCTGTGGGGTCGGTGTGGATGTGTTGTTGAGGCCCTCTGTCAGTTCGCTGGTTTGTTTTTATTATCCCCAGAGAGGAGAAGTGGGTATTAGTATGGCAGGTGAAAACTGCGTATCTGTTTCAGAGAATTAAACAGGATCCGCATGGTAATCCCGTTCCTTTAAGAATCCTTTGCTTCATGAGCTGGGAATCCACCATGGTTCTATATACTTCTCTATGCGTGGGCACAGGTAACTGGCTTGTTCCAAGAAGTATGCCTCAGAGCTTTTCAATTAACCAGTATGTTGAAAATCCTTTGCAGGTTTTCAGCGTTTCACCATAATTGTGATAACGTGTGTATGTGCCTACTGAAACCACATATGGCTGCTACGGACATAACTATGCTGAGGCGTAGCTGACTTGGTGTTGCCTATTTTTGTCAGTGGAGAGTGACAAGAAGCCATTCTTCTAAGTATCATCCCACCATCATTTCTCCATTGTTTAAAAATGCAGGGAAATTTTGCAAATTGGCATTATAATTAGTAGCTGGAGGGTACTTTTTTTTTTTGTGGGGTCGGTCAGGATGGGTGTTCAGGCCCTCTATCAGATCGCTGGTTTGTTTTTATTATCCCCAGAGAAGAGTAGTGGGCATGTGTTTGGCAGGTGAAAAGTGCGGATTCTGTTTCAGAGAATTAAACAGGATCCGCATGGTCATCTCATTCCTTTAAGAATCCTTTGCTTCATCAGATGGGATTCCACCATGTTTCTATATACTCCTCTATGCGTGGGCACAGGTACCTGGCTTGTTCCAAGAAATATGCTGGAGAGTTTTCAAATTAACCAGTACGTTGAAAATTATTTGCAGGTTTTCAGCGTTTCACCATAATTTTGATAACGTTTGTATGTGCCTCCTGAAACCCAAGAAGGCTGCGATGGACATAACTATGCTGAGGAGTAGCTGACTTGGTGTTGCCTATTTTTGTTAGTGGAGACAGACAAGAAGCCATTCTTCAAGTATCATCCCACCACCATTTTTCCATTGTTGTAAAAGGCAGGGAAATTTTGCAAGTTAGCATTATAATTAGTAGCTGGAGGGTACGGGTTTTTTTTGTGTGTGGTCGATGTGGATGGGGGGGGGTCAGGCCCTCGATCAGTTCGATGGTTAGTTTTTATTATCCCCAGAGAGGAGAAGTGGACATGTGTTTGGCAGGTGAAAAGTGCGGATTCTGTTTCAGAGAATGAAACAGGATCGGCATGCTCATCCCGTTCCTTTAGGAAACTTTTGCTTCATCAGCTGGGAATCCACCATGGTTCTATATACTCCTCTATGTGTGGGCACAGGTAACTGGCCTTTTCCAAGAAGTATGCCGCAGAGCTTTTCAATTAAGCAGTACGTTGAAAATTATTTGCAGGTTTTCAGCGTTTCACCATAATTCTCATAACGTTTGTATGTGTCTCCTGAAACCCAATATGGCTGCCAAGGACATAAGTATGCTGAGGTGTAGCTGTCTTCGTGTTGCCTATTTTTGTTTGTGGAGACTGACAAGAAGCCATTCTTCTAAGTATCATCCCACCCTCATTTTTCCATTGTTTAAAAATGCAGGGAAATTTTGCAAGTTAGCATTATAATTAGTAGCTGGAGGGTACGGTTTTTTTTTGTGTGTGGTCGATGTGGATGGGGGGGGGTCAGGCACTCTGTCAGTTCGCTGGTTAGTTTTTATTATCCCCAGAGAGGAGAAGTGGGCATGTGTTTGGCAGGTGAAAAGGGCGGATTCTGTTTCAGAGAATTAACGATGATCCCCATGGTCATCCCGTTCCTTTAATAATCCTTTGCTTCATCAGCTGGAAATCCACCATGTTTCTATATACTCCTCTTTGCGTGGGAACAGGTAAGTGGCTTGTTCCAAGAAGTATGCCGCAGAGCTTTTCAATTAACCACTAAGTTGAAAATTATTTGCAGGTGTTCAGCGTTTCACCATAATTGTGATAACGTTTGTTTGTGCCTCCTGAAACCCAAGAAGGCTGCGACGGACATAACTATGCTGCGGAGTAGCTGACTTGGTGTTGCCTATTTTTGTTAGTGGAGACTGACAAGAAGCCATTCTTCTAAGTATCATCCCAACACCATTTTTCCATTGTTTTAAAATGCAGGGAAATTTTGCAAGTTAGTATTATAATTAGTAGCTGGAGGGTACTTTTTTTTTTTTGTGGGGTTGGTGTGGATCCGGGTGCAAGGCCCTCTAGATGTTCGCTGGTTTGTTTTTATTATCCCCAGAGAGGAGAAGTGGGCATGTTTTTGGCAGGTGAAAAGTGCGGATTCTGTTTCAAAGAAATAAACAGGATCCGCATGGTCATCCGCTTCCTTTAAGAATCCTTTGCTTCATCAGCTGGGAAACCACCATGGTTCTATATACTCCCGTATGGGTGGGCACAGGTTACTGGCTTGTTCCAAGAAGTATGGCACAGAGCTTTTCAAATAAAAAGTACATTGAAAATTATTTGCAGGTGTTCAGCGTTTCATCATAATTGCGACAACGTTTGTATGTGCCTTGAAACCCAAGATGGCTGCCACAGACATAACTATGCTGAGGCGTAACTGACTTGGTTTTGCCGATTTTTGTTAGTGGAGACTGACAAGAAGCCATTCTTCTAAGTATCATCTCACCATCAATTTTCCATTGTTTAAAAATGCAGGAAAATTTTGCAAGTTAGCATTATAATTAGTAGCTGGAGGGTACTTTTTTTTTTTTTGTGGGGTCAGTGTGGATGGGTTGGTAAGACCATCTGTCAATTCACTGGTTTTTTTTTATTATCCCCAGAGAGGAGAAGTGGGCATGTGTTTGGCAGGTGAAAAGTGCGGATTCTGTTTCAGAGAATTAAACAGGATCCGCATGGTCATCTCATTCCTTTAAGAATCCTTTGCTTCATCAACTGGGATTCCACCATGTTTCCATATACTCCTCTATGCGTGGGCCCAGGTACCTGGCTTGTTCCAAGAAGTATGCCAGAGAGATTTTCAATTAACCACTACGTTGAAAATTATTTGCAGGTTTTCAGCATTTCACCATAATTTTGATAACGTTTGTATGTGCCTCCTGAAACCCAAGAAGGCCGCGACGCACATAACTGTGCTGAGGAGTAGCTGACTTGGTGTTGCCTATTTTTATTAGTTGAGACAGACAAGAAGCCATTCTTGTAAGTATCATCCCACCACCATTTTTCCATTGTTTTAAAATGCAGGGAAATTTTGCAAGTTAGCATTATAATTAGTAGCTGGAGGGTACGGTTTTTTTTTTTTTTTGTGTGTGTGTGGTCGATGTGGATGGGGGGGTCAGGCCCTCTGTCAGTTCGCTGGTTAGTTTTTATTATCCCCAGAGAGGAGAAGTGGGCATGTGTTTGGCAGGAGAAAAGGGCGGATTCTGTTTCAGAGAATTAACGATGATCCCCATGGTCATCCCGTTCCTTTAATAATCCTTTACTTCATCAGCTGGAAATCCACCATGGTTCTATATACTCCTCTTTGGGTGGGAACAGGTAACTGGCTTGTTCCAAGAAGTATGACGCAGAGCTTTTCAATTAACCACTACGTTGAAAATTATTTGCAGGTGTTCAGCGTTTCACGATAATTGTGATAACGTTTGTTTGTGCCTCCTGAAACCCAAGATGGCTGCCACGAACATAACGATGCTGAGGCGTAGCTGATTTGGTTTTGCCCATTTTTGTTAGTGGAGACTGACAAGAATCCATTCTTCTAAGTATCATCTCACCATCTTTTTTCCATTGTTTAAAAATGCAGGAAAATTTTGCAAGTTAGCATTATAATTAGTAGCTGCAGGCTACGGTGTTTTTTTTTTTTTTTCCTGTGGGGTCGGTGTGGATGTGTTGTTGAGGCCCTCTGTCAGTTCGCTGGTTTGTTTTTATTATCCCCAGAGAGGAGAAGTGGGTATTAGTATGGCAGGTGAAAACTGCGTATCTGTTTCAGAGAATTAAACAGGATCCGCATGGTAATCCCGTTCCTTTAAGAATCCTTTGCTTCATGAGCTGGGAATCCACCGTGGTTCTATATACTTCTCTATGCGTGGGCACAGGAAACTGGCTTGTTCCAAGAAGTATGCCTCAGAGCTTTTCAATTAACCAGTATGTTGAAAATCCTTTGCAGGTTTTCAGCGTTTCACCATAATTGTGATAACGTGTGTATGTGCCTACTGAAACCAAATATGGCTGCTACGGACATAACTATGCTGAGGCGTAGCTGACTTGGTGTTGCCTATTTTTGTCAGTGGAGACTGACAAGAAGCCATTCTTCTAAGTATCATCCCACCATCATTTCTCCATTGTTTAAAAATGCAGGGAAATTTTGCAAATTGGCATTATAATTAGTAGCTGTAGGGTACTTTTTTTTTTTGTGGGGTCGGTCAGGATGGGTGCTCAGGCCCTCTGTCAGATCGCTGGTTTGTTTTTATTATCCCCAGAGAAGAGTAGTGGGCATGTGTTTGGCAGGTGAAAAGTGCGGATTCTGTTTCAGAGAATTAAACAGGATCCGCATGGTCATCTCATTCCTTTAAGAATCCTTTGCTTCATCAGCTGGGATTCCACCATGGTTCTATATACTCCTCTATGCGTGGGCTCAGGTACTTGGCTTGTTCCAAGAAGTATGCCGCAGAGCTTTTCAATTAACCACTACGTTGAAAATTATTTGCAGGTTTTCAACGTTTCACCATAATTTTGATAAGATTTGTATGTGCCTCCTGAAACCCACGAAGGCTGCGACGGACATAACTATGCTGAGGAGTAGCTGACTTGGTGTTGCCTATTTTTGTTAGTGGAGACAGACAAGAAGCCATTCTTCTAAGTATCATCCCACCACCATTTTTGCATTGTTTTAAAATGCAGGGAAATTTTGGAAGTTAGCATTATAATTAGTAGCTGGAGGGTACGGTTTTTTTTTGTGTATGGTCGATGTCAATGGGGGGGTCAGGCCCCCTGTCAGTTCGCTGGTTAGTTTTTATTATCCCCAGAGAGGAGAAGTGGGCATGTGTTTGGCAGGTGAAAAGGGCGGAGTCTGTTTCAGAGAATTTACGATGATCCCCATGCTCATCGCGTTCATTTAATAATCCTTTACTTCATCAGCTGGAAATCCACCATGTTTCTATATACTCCTCTTTGCGTGGGAACAGGTAACTGGCTTGTTCCAAGAAGTATGCCGCAGAGCTTTTCAATTAACCACTACGTTGAAAATTATTTGCAGGTGTTCAGGGTTTCACCATAATTTTGATAACGTTTGTATGTGCCTCCTGAAACCCAAGAAGGCTGTGACGGACATAACTATGCTGAGGAGTAGCTGACTTGGTGTTGCCTATTTTTGTTAGTGGAGACTGACAAGAAGCCATTCTTCTAAGTATCATCCCACCACCATTTTTCCATTGTTTTATAATGCAGGAATTTATGCATGTTAGCATTATAATTAGTAGCTGGAGGGTACGGTTTTCTTTTTGTGTGTGGTCGATGTGGATGGGGGGGTCAAGCCCTCTGTCAGTTCGCTGGTTAGCTTTTATTATAACCAGAGAGGAGAAGTGGGCATGTGTTTGGCAGGAGAAAAGGGCGGATTCTGTTTCAGAGAATTAACGATGATCCCAATGGTCATCCCGTTCCTTTAATAATCCTTTACTTCATCAGCTGGAAATCCACCATGGTTCTATATACTCCTCTTTGCGTGGGAACAGATAACTGGCTTGTTCCAAGAAGTATGACGCAGAGCTTTTCAATTAACCACTACGTTGAAAATTGTTTGCAGGTGTTCAGCGTTTCACCATAATTGTGATAACGTTTGTTTGTGCCTCCTGAAACCCAAGATGGATGCCAGGAACATAACGATGCTGAGGCGTAGCTGACTTGGTTTTGCCTATTTTTGTTAGTGGAGACTGACAAGAATCCATTCTTCTAAGTATCATCTCACCATCATTTTTCCATTGTTTAAAAATGCAGGAAAATTTTGCAAGTTAGCATTATAATTAGTAGCTGGAGGCTACGGTGTTTTTTTTTTTTTTTTTCCTGTCGGGTCGGTGTGGATGTGTTGGTCAGGCCCTCTGTCAGTTCACTGGTTTGTTTTTATTATCCCCAGAGAGGAGAAGTGGGCAGTAGTATGGCAGGTGAAAAGTGCGGATTCTGTTTCAGAGAATTAAACAGGATCCGCATGGTAATCCCGTTCCTTTTAGAATCCTTTTCTTCATGAGCTGGGAATCCACCATGGTTCTATATAGTTCTCTATGCGTGGGCACAGGAAACTGGCTTGTTCCAAGAAGTATGCCTCAGAGCTTTTCAATTAACCAGTATGTTGAAAATCCTTTGCAGGTTTTCATCGTTTCACCATAATTGTGATAACGTGTGTATGTGCCTACTGAAACCAAATATGGCTGCTATGGACATAACTATGCTGAGGCGTAGCTGACTTGGTGTTGCCTATTTTTGTCAGTGGAGACTGACAAGAAGCCATTCTTCTAAGTATCATCCCACCATCATTTCTCCATTGTTTAAAAATGCAGGGAAATTTTGCAAATTGGCATTATAATTAGTAGCTGGAGGGTACTTTTTTTTTTGTGGGTTCGGTCAGGATGGGTGTTCAGGTGTTGAGCCTAAGAATACTGAGTTGTAGAAATGCCCCCTGTATTTCTGGAGACAAGATTTGATTCAGAAGTCAAATAAGGCTTTGCCTTAAGGAAAAGATAAATGTGTTAGTTCAAAAGCTGCCTCGTCTCAGGAGGGCATCTTGCTGGTCAGTAGAAGCTACATCTCAAGGAGACAGCTGTAAACTGGGCCTTTGGTTCTCACCTGTTTTGAAAGACAAGGCAGGCCTCCCTTAGGACCAAAGGTTGCTGGTGCTGCTGACAGGTGGACCCCCGGAGATGAGAGCTAATCAGATAGATATGCTAATGCCCAAGCCGGGCCCAGATGGAACCATGCGGTTCAAGTAATTAACACAAAGCACAGCCCATGTTGACTTCTGGGATCATCTCTGTCTCCAAGAACACAATCACCAGAGCCAAGATGTCTCTGTTTGTTGCTAAAGTAATAGCCTTATCATAAAACTTAGAAGTTTGCCCCAAGAAGATTTTATAACCCATTGTTCCCCTAGTTAGAGTTAGTTAAAGGATCTGTAGTAGACTTTTAGGAGACTTTGACCCTAAAGCAAACTGCCTGTTAGTATCAAAATCCCGTTGCGCTTGGCAACCGGAGCCTGTATGTACCCTATATAATACCTGTGTGGAGTTTCAGTCGGGGAAATATTTGATGCGGGTAAAATATTTCCATCCGGATACCCTCCTTTATCTATTTTCATAAACTTTCACTTTATAAACAAAAAAAAAAAAAAAAAAAAAAAAGGACCTCTTTGCGGGGAGCGTAGCTAACTCCCTGCAAACTGGCGTAGTCGGCAGGACACTCCGATAGGGTCTTGAAGGCAAAAGGCTTTGCTCGAGCGAAGAGTTCCCGAATTGCATCGCAAGGGACCTGGAGTGGATTGAAAGTCGCGCGCGCGTCTTACCTAGTGAGAGGTAAGTGAACATCTCCAGGGCAAAGTAAATTATTATTCTGTCCGGATTAAAATAATGAGGAAGACTATCTTTTCTGAGTATGTGGAATTGTTGAGAGCTTATTAAAGAGTACTAGAGTAATTGCCAAAAAGAAAAATCTCGAGAAATTGTTAATTTAATTTCCAAGCACTGTGATTGGTTCCCACCTCCGGGTGAGTTCAAGCTGCAGCAAAAGTAGTTGGCGCTGAAAACATTATGAAAAGCGCTCCGAAAATAAATAAATAAATAAATAAATTAAATTTCTCTATGTATTTAAAAGCTCTGCTCTTTAATTTCTCAAGCTCTACAGCTGTTTCATTCTAACTCAGAATTCTCTTTTAGCGAGACGGAGGATATCCGTCCTAAAATAAGCTTAGTAAAAGATCTGGAGCCTGTTTTTAGCAGAAAAGAGAAGGTCTATTGGGACCTTCCGTCTGCATTGGGCCAGGATAAGACAAAGCCAATAAAAGTAGGTACCGACCCTCTTCTCGGGTCTATAGAAAATATAGAAAAGAGAAAAAGAAAGAATTCTAAAGGAGAACTTTCACTTTAAGAGCTCTCTGCGCGGCTCAAGTCAGCCGCTTTAAGCTTGGGAACCGCTACTCTCTAATGCAAATGATTCCCTGAAGCATGATCCACCGTTGAGAGAGGCTGTTAAAAAAAAAAAAAAAAAACTTTTAAAGAACAAACTAAGATCTTAGAAAAGATGATCAGGTTATTGCTGAAATTCAACAGTGCTGTATTAGAACATAAGAGAAGATAGCTTCTCCTAAACAGTCTGTGTTTTCTTGTGTAAGATGTTAAAGAAAATGTTAATGAAACTTATGTAGATTTTATCACTAGATTACAAGATGTGCAAAAAACGGTTAGTCCGCCTGACTTAAAAAATTTAATATTACATATATTGGCTTTTAATAATACTAATTCAAAATGTTAGCGGCTTTTACATCCGCCGCTCAAAAAAAAAAAAAAGGGTTTCGCCGAAAAGTTAAATCAGAGGCTTTTAAAATACAAATGTTGGCTGAGGCTAGCAGTGGGAAAGGCATTCCCAGAAAGCAAAAAACTGTCGTAAAATGTCTCGATTACGTCCGTAAAGGACATTTTGGAAAAAAAAAAAAAAAATTATAAACAACTTTCCGGAGCTTTTATCACTGACCGGAGCTCTCTTACCTTAAAAGGGATTTCAGTACATTTGGGTATAGTTGATTCAGATTACTCAGGAAAAATTTCAGTTAATGATGAGTTCCAATTTTGATTATCTTATTCAGGCTAGAGACCGTATTGCACAACTTCTATTGTTACCTTATATACAGAAGTTCTAAGGCAAGGAGGTTTTGGGAGCACTGGAACTAAAGTGTATTGGCAAGCTTTAATTAATGACCAGAGACCTCAATTAGAGATTAAGTTAAATGGCAAATCTTTTGTTGGACTTGTAGATACTGGGGCTGATGTTACAATTATTTCTAAAAGTTTTTGGCCAAAGGCTTGGCCTTTACAAGAAGTTCCTACTGTTCTTACCGGAATAGGAACGATGACTGACATATTTCAAAGTCGACAAATTTTAAATTGTTCAGGTCCTGATGGACAGACAGCCACTTTAAAACCTTACGTGGCTAACATCACTATTAATTTGTGGGGAAGAGATTTGTTACAGCAATGGGGAGCATACATCAATATACCTAATACATCTGCTCCTGCTAAACAGATTATGTTAAATATGAATTATAACCCTTGTTTTGGTTTGGGTAAAAGGAGCCAAGGGGCTAAGACTTTCGAGGCACCAAAGGCACATACTTCTCGGCATGGTTTATGCTATCCAAATTTTGGATAGCGGCCACTGCTGCTGAAAAGCACCATTATGCTCTGGCTTTAAATTGGATATCACAAAAGCCTATATGGACAGAGCAGTGGCCACTAAACCAAGAAAAATTGGGTGCTCTTCAAATATTAGGAGAAGAACAATTACAAGCAGGACATATAGAGGAGTCCACCAGTCCGTGGAATTCTCCTATATTTGTTATTAAAAAGAAATCTGGCAAATGGCAAATGTTAACTGATTTAAAAATAATCAATATAATTATACAATTAATAATCAAGCCAAACGTATTGTTTCTCATTGTCCCACTTGTCAATTAATTAATCAGCTTAAATTTTCTGCAGGACTTAATCCTCGAGGTCTCTCGCCAAATGAATTATGGCAAATGGATGTTACTCATATTCCTAAATTTGGCAAGTTAGGTATTGTACGTGTTACTGTAGATACTTATTCCAGTCTTATTATGGCTACTCCATCCTCTGGAGAAACTGTTAGACATGTACTTTCACATTTACACTCCTGTTTTGTATAAATGGGAGTCCCAGCCACCATTAAAACTGACAATGGCCTTGCTTACACTAGTCATTCTTTTGCAGCTTTTTATATTAAATGAGACATCAAGCACATTACTGGCATTCCTTATAATCCTCAAGGACAAGGTATTATAGAACGTACACATCAAACTTTAAAAAACATGTTATTAAAACAAAAAGGGGGAGGTAGACAGTCTCCCAAAGACAGAATAAATCAAGCCTTATTTACCTAAAATTTTTTGAATATTCATAAGGAAGATAAATTAACAGCAATAGAAAAGCATTGGAATGGGAGTCCACAATCAGACTCTTTCCCTCACCAGCCTATCTGGTGGAAAGATAATGTAGAAAATAAATGGAAAAAAGCATGGGCAAAGGTGTGGGGGAGAGTTTTTGCTTGTGTTTTGACAGATGACAGACCAACAGTCTGGATTCCAAGCAGAAGAATCAAACCCAGAGTGGAAACTCAAGGGGAAAAAGCAGAAGACACGTCAGGCACAGACCATGACGTGGGGACAGCTGAAGAGAACATACAAAGAAGCAGACAAGATATTGAACCGGACATTTGTACCTAAAACGTCTGTAAATCTTTTTCTTGCCATGATCTGCGTGGTGAGCATGGTGGTAAGAGTGTCTGGCAACCAGACACATCACTATTGGGCATTCTAAAATTGCACCCACAGATATACCCCTTTGTAAGAAAGTAATAATTTCTGATCCTAAAACTTGGGTACAATGGGACAATTATAGAGCTCACACGGGGCGCATTCTTGCTGGGTCCACATCTTATGGTGTTGTCCTAGACTGGAGTCCCTATGGACATCCTGCCTCCTCTCACAATTTTAAAAAGCTTCATTGGAATAAAACTGCCACCTCGATGTCTGTAAAAGACACTGACCTTAAAAGTCATATTACATGGCTCAATGATGGTATGAGCTCTCCAGCTCCTCATATTTTAGATGGCCCTATTCATGATCAATTGTGGAAAATATCAGCTGCTTTGCACCCTTTGCAGGCCTGGATTAGCACACACACTGGATACAAACAATAGCCGAGAATGGACTTTTAATTTAAATTCTACTCATTATATTCAAGTTTGTGTTAGACTGCCTTACTTATTTATGATTGGACATGCTGTTTATAAAGAACCTTCTTTCCTAGTGACCTGTGACAACTGTTCTTATTATACCTGTATTAAGAATTCTATAAAGTTCAACCCTTATAAAGAAACACTTTATATTTTCAAAGCCAGAACAGGACTGTGGTTACCTGTTAAAATGAATAGAGTCTGGCAAGAAACACCAGCAATGTTCCTTTTGGATAAACTACTTAACCACATTCTTAAACGTACAAAAAGATTTATTGGTCTCTTAATAGCAGCTATTTTGGGAATCATTGCTGTCACTGCTTCTGCGGCCACCGCAGGTGTGGCTCTACATCAGACCGTTCAGACCACTGAATTTGTTCAAAACTGGCACCATGATTCAAATCAATTATGGTCTACACAAAATCAAATTGACTCTAAATTAGCTACTCAAGTGGCTGACTTACAGCAAGCAGTCACCTTGTTGGGAGACCAGGTTATAAGTCTACAAAAGCAACTTAGACTTCGTTGTGATTGGAATATCACTCAATTTTGTGTTACACCTCATATATATAATCAAACTCGGTTTCCTTGGGAAAACATCAAAAAACATCTACTTAATCAAGGAAATCTGACTGAAGAGATTAAAAATTTACAACAAGAAATATTAAGTACCTTCAGTCACAAACTTAAATTGCTCTCTGAAGCTGACATTATTGATGACATCTCTTCTGGTTTGGAGTCAGCTGATCCACTTTATCATCTTAAGATCTATGGGAGTTCCACTATTGTAACTTTTAGCATTATTTTAATCCTTTGCTTGTGTTTATTTATACTCTGGAGAAAACTCCGAAGCAGACAAGAATCCAGAGACCAACTCCTCGCTGTGATGGCTGTCCAACTCCATCAACTTTCTTCAAAAAATAAAAAAGGGGGAGATGCTGAGCCTAAGAATACTGAGTTGTAGAAATGCCCCCTGTATTTCTGGAGACAAGATTTGATTTCAGAAGTCAAATAAGGCTTTGCCTTAAGGAAAAGATAAATGTGTTAGTTCAAAAGCTGCCTCGTCTCAGGAGGGCGTCTTGCTGGTCAGTAGAAGCTGCATCTCAAGGAGACAGCTGTAAACTGGGCCTTTGGTTCTCACCTGTTTTGAAAGACAAGGCAGGCCTCCCTTAGGACCAAAGGTTGCTGGTGCTGCTGACAGGTGGACCCCCGGAGATGAGAGCTAATCAGATAGATATGCTAATACCCAAGCCGGGCCCAGATGGAACCATGCGGTTCAAGTAATTAACACAAAGCACAGCCCATGTTGACTTCTGGGATCATCTCTGTCTCCAAGAACACAATCACCAGAGCCAAGATGTCTCTGTTTGTTGCTAAAGTAATAGCCTTATCATAAAACTTAGAAGTTTGCCCCAAGAAGATTTTATAACCCATTGTTCCCCAAGTTAGAGTTAGTTAAAGGATCTGTAGTAGACTTTTAGGAGACTTCGACCCTAAAGCAAACTGCCTGTTAGTATCAAAATCCCGTTGCGCTTGGCAACCGGAGCCTGTATGTACCCTATATAATACCTGTGTGGAGTTTCAGTCGGGGAAATATTTGATGCGGGGAAAATATTTCCATCCGGATACCCTTCTTTCTCTATTTTCATAAACTTTCACTTTATAAACTATATCTTTGGCTCTGTGTATTAATATTGCCATTACTTTATATTTTTATTTCTGTTTCCTACTATATTTTTCATCCTTTGCGATGACCCCTGCCTGAGAGACTGATCGGAAGAAAAAACCTCTTTGCAGGGAGGGTAGCTAACTCCCTGCAAACTGGCGTAGTAAACTTAGAGATCTGATCAGAACAAAGAGAAAAGGACCTCTTTGTGAGGAGCGTAGCTAACTCCCCGCATTCAGGCCCTCTGTCAGATCGCTGGTTTGTTTTTATTATCCCCAGAGAAGAGTAGTGGGCATGTGTTTGGCAGGTGAAAAGTGCGGATTCTGTTTCAGAGAATTAAACAGGATCCGCATGGTCATCTCATTCCTTTAAGAATCCTTTGCTTCATCAGCTGGGATTCCACCATGTTTCTATATACTCCTCTATGCGTGGGCACAGGTACCTGGCTTGTTCCAAGAAGTATGCTGGAGAGTTTTCAAATTAACCAGTACGTTGAAAATTATTTGCAGGTTTTCAGCGTTTCACCATAATTTTGATAACGTTTGTATGTGCCTCCTGAAACCCAAGAAGGCTGCGACGGACATAACTCTGCTGAGGAGTAGCTGACATGGTGTTGCCTATTTTTTTTAGTGGAGACAGACAAGAAGCCATTCTTCTAAGTATCATCCCACCACCATTTTTCCATTGTTTTAAAATGCAGGGAAATTTTGCAAGTTAGCATTATAATTAGTAGCTGGAGGGTACGGTTTTTTTTTTGTGTGGTCGATGTGGATGGGGGGTCAGGCCCTCTGTCAGTTCGCTGGTTAGTTTTTATTATAACCAGAGAGGAGAAGTGGGCATGTGTTTGGCAGGAGAAAAGGGCGGATTCTGTTTCAGAGAAATAACGATGATCCCCATGGTGATCCCGTTCCTTTAATAATCCTTTACTTCATCAGCTGGAAATCCACCATGGTTCTATATACTCCTCTTTGCGTGGGAACAGGTAACTGGCTTGTTCCAAGAAGTATGCCCCAGAGCTTTTCAATTAACCACTACGTTGAAAATTATTTGCAGGTGTTCAGCGTTTCACCATAATTGTGATAACGTTTGTTTGTGCCTCCTGAAACCCAAGAAGGCTGCGACGGACATAACGATGCTGAGTCATAGCTGACTTGGTTTTGCCTATTTTTGTTAGTGGAGACTGACAAGAATCCATTCTTCTAAGTATCATCTCACCATCATTTTTCCATTGTTTAAAAATGCAGGAAAATTTTGCAAGTTACCATTATAATTAGTAGCTGGAGGCTACGGTGTTTTTTTTTTTTTTTTCCTGTGGGGTCGGTGTGGATGTGTTGGTCAGGCCCTCTGTCAGTTCGCTGGTTTGTTTTTATTATCCCCAGAGAGGAGAAGTGGGTATTAGTATGGCAGGTGAAAACTGCGGATCTGTTTCAGAGAATTAAACAGGATCCGCATGGTAATCCCGTTCCTTAAGAATCCTTTGCTTCATGAGCTGGGAATATACCATGGTTCTATATACTTCTCTATGCGTGGGCACAGGAAACTGGCTTGTTCCAAGAAGTATGCCTCAGAGCTTTTCAATTAACCAGTATGTTGAAAATCCTTTGCAGGTTTTCAGTGTTTCACCATAATTGTGATAACGTGTATGTGTCTCCTGAAACCCAATATGGCTGCTAAGGACATAAGTATGCTGAGGAGTAGCTGACTTCGTGTTGCCTATTTTTGTTAGTGGAGACTGACAAGAAGCCATTCTTCTAAGAAGCATCCCACCATCATTTTTCCATTGTTTAAAAATGCAGGGAAATTTTGCAAGTTAGCATTATAATTAGTAGCTGGACTGTACTTTTTTTTTTGGGGGGGTCAGTGTGGATGGGTTGGTCAGGCCATCTGTCAATTCACTTGTTTGTTTTTATTATCCCCAGAGAGGAGAAGTGGGCACGTGTTTGGCAGGTGAAAAGTGCGGATTCTGTTTCAGAGAATTAAACAGGATCCGCATGGTCATCTCATTCCTTTAAGAATCCTTTGCTTCATCAGCTGGGATTCCACCATGTTTCTATATACTCCTCTATGCGTGGGCACAGGTACCTGGCTTGTTCCAAGAAGTATGCCGCAGAGTTTTTCAATTAACCACTACGTTGAAAATTATTTGCAGGTGTTCAGCGTTTCATCATAATTTTGATAACGTTTGTATGTGCCTCCTGAAACCCAAGACGCTGCGACGGACATAACTATACTGAGGAGTAGCTGACTTGGTGTTGCCTATTTTTGTTAGTGGAGACTGACAAGAAGCCATTCTTCTAAGTATCATTCCACCACCATTTCTCCATTGTTTTAAAATGCAGGGAAATTTTGCAAGTTAGCATTATAATTAGTAGCTGGAGGGTACGGTTTTTTTTTGTGTGTGGTCGATGTGGATGGGGGGGTCAGGCCCTCTGTCAGTTCACTGGTTAGTTTTTATTATCCCCAGAGAGGAGAAGTGGGCATGTGTTTGGCAGGTGAAAAGGGCGGATTCTGTTTCAGAGAATTAACGATGATCCCCATGGTCATCCCATTCCTTTAATAATCCTTTATTTCACCAGCTGGAAATCCACCATGGTTCTATATACTCCTCTTTGCGTGGGAACAGGTAAGTGGCTTGTTCCAAGAAGTATGCCGCAGAGCTTTTCAATTAACCACTACGTTGAAAATTATTTGCAGGTGTTCAGCGTTTCACCATAATTGTGATAACGTTTGTTTGTGCCTCCTGAAACCCAAGAAGGCTGCGACGGACATAACTATGCTGAGGAGTAGCTGACTTAGTGTTGCCTATTTTTGTTAGTGGAGACTGACAGGAAGCCATTCTTCTAAGTATCATCCCACCACCATTTTTCCATTGTTTTAAAATGCAGGGAAATTTTGCAAGTTATCATTATAATTAGTAGCTGGAGGGTACGTTTTTTTTTTGTGTGTGTGGTCGATGTAGATGGGGGGGTCAGGCCCTCTGTCAGTTGGATGGTTAGTTTTTATTATCCCCAGAAAGGAGAAGTGGGCATGTGTTTGGTAGGTGAAAAGGGCGGATTCTGTTTCAGAGAATTAACGATGATCCCCATGGTCATCCCGTTCCTTTAATAATCCTTTACGTCATCAGCTGGAAATCCACCATGGTTCTATATACTCCTCTTTGCGTGGGAACAGGTAACTGGCTTGTTCCAAGAAGTATGCCGCAGAGCTTTTCAATTAACCACTACGTTGAAAATTATTTGCAGGTGTTCAGCGTTTCAACATAATTGTGATAACGTTTGTTTGTGCCTCCTGAAACCCAAGAAGGCTACGACGGACATAACTATGCTGAGGAGTAGTTGACTTGGTGTTGCCTATTTTTGTTAGTGGAGACTGACAAGAAGCCATTCTTCTAAGTATCATCCAACCACCATTTTTCCGTTGTTTTAAAATGCAGGGAAATTTTGCAACTTAGCATTATAATTAGTAGCTGTAGGGTAAGGTTTTTTTTTTTTTGTGTGGTCGATGTGGATGGGGGGGTCAGGCCCTCTGTCAGTTTGCTGGTTTGTTTTTATTATCCCCAGAGAGGAGAAGTGGGTATTAGTATGGCAGGTGAAAACTGCGGATCTGTTTCAGAGAATTAAACAGGATCCGCATGGTAATCCCGTTCCTTTAAGTATCCTTTGCTTCATGAGCTGGGAATCCACTATGGTTCTATATACTTCTCTATGCGTGGGCACAGGAAACTGGCTTGTTCCAAGAAGTAGGCCTCAGAGCTTTTCAATTAACCAGTATGTTGAAAATCCTTAGCAGGTTTTCAGCGTTTCACCATAGTTGTGATAACGTGTGTATGTGCCTACTGAAACCAAAAATGGCTGCTACGGACATAGCTATGCTGAGGCGTAGCTGACTTAGTGTTGCCTATTTTTGTTAGTGGAGACTGACAAGAAGCCATTCTTCTAAGTATCATCCAACCACCATTTTTCCATTGTTTTAAAATGCAGGGAAATTTTGCAAGTTAGCATTATAATTAGTAGCTGGAGGCTACGGTGTTTTTTTTTTTTTTTTCCTGTGGGGTCAGTGTGGATGTGTTGGTCAGGCCCTCTGTCAGTTCGCTCGTTTGTTTTTATTATCCCCAGAGAGGAGAAGTGGGTATTAGTATGGCAGGTGAAAACTGTGGATCTGTTTTAGAGAATTAAACAGGATCCGCATGATAATCCCCTTCCTTTAAGTATCCTTTGCTTCATGAGCTGGGAATCCACCATGGTTCTATTTACTTCTCTATGCGTGGGCACAGGAAACTGGCTTGTTCCAAGAAGTAGGCCTTAGAGCTTTTCAATTAACCAGTATGTTGAAAATCCTTTGTAGGTTTTCAGGGTTTCACCATAATTGTGATAACGTGTGTATGTGCCTACTGAAACCAAATATGGCTGCTACGGACATAACTATGCTGAGGCGTAGCTGACTTGATGTTGCCTATTTTTGTCAGTGCAGACTCACAAGAAGCCATTCTTCTAAGTATCATCCTACCATCATTTGTCCATTGCTTAAAAATGCAGGGAAATTTTGCAAATTGGCATTATAATTAGTAGCTGAAGGGTACTTTTTTTTTGTGGGGTCGGTCAGGATGGGTGTTCAGGCCCTATGTCAGATCGCTGGTTTGTTTTTATTATCTCCAGAGAAGAATAGTGGGCATGTGTTTGGCAGGTGAAAAGTGCGGATTCTGTTTCAGAGAATTAAACAGGATCCGCATGGTCATCTCATTCTTTTAAGAATCCTTTGCTTCATCAGCTGGGATTCCACCATGTTTCTATATACTCCTCTATGTGTGGGCACAGGTACCTGACTTGTTCCAAGAAGTATGCTGAAGAGTTTTCAAATTAACCAGTACGTTGAAAATAATTTGCAGGTTTTCAGCGTTTCACCATAATTTTGATAACGTTTGTATGTGCCTCCTAAAACCCAAGAAGTCTGCGACGGACATAACTATGCTGAGGAATAGCTGACTTGGTGTTGCCTATTTTTGTTAGTGGAGACAGACAAGAAGCCATTCTTCTAAGTATCATCCCACCATCATTTTTCCATTGTTTTAAAATCAGGGAAATTTTTCAAATTAGCATTA
The DNA here is from genome assembly GCF_041146395.1 of Eulemur rufifrons. Lineage (NCBI taxonomy): Eukaryota > Metazoa > Chordata > Mammalia > Primates > Lemuridae > Eulemur > Eulemur rufifrons. The sequence goes on from NW_027182840.1 coordinate 91,254, forward strand.
TAATTAGTAGCTGGAGGGTATGGTTTTTTTTTGTGTGTGGTCGATGTGGATGGGGGGGTCAGGCCCTCTGTCAGTTCGCTGGTTAGTTTATATTATAACCAGAGAGGAGAAGTGGGCATGTGTTTGGCAGGAGAAAAGGTCGCATTCTGTTTCAGAGAATTAACGATGATACCCATGGTCATCCCGTTCCTTTAATAATCCTTTACTTCATCTGCTGGAAATCCACCATGGTTCTATATACTCCTCTTTGCGTGGGAACAGGTAACTGGCTTGTTCCAAGAAGTATGCCGCAGAGCTTTACAATTAACCACTACGTTGAAAATTATTTGCAGGTGTTCAGCGTTTCACCATAATTGTGATAACGTTTGTTTGTGCCTCCTGAAACCCAAGAAGGCTGCGACGGACATAACTATGCTGAGGAGTAGCTGACTTGGTGTTGCCTATTTTTGTTAGTGGAGACTGACAAGAAGCCATTCTTCTAAGTATCATCCCACCACCATTTTTCCATTGTTTTAAAATGCAGGGAAATTTTGCAAGGTAGCATTATAATTAGTAGCTCTAGGCTACGGTGTTTTTTTTTTTTTTCCTGTTGGGTCGTTGTGGATCTGTTGGTCAGGCCCTCTGTCAGTTCGCTGGTTAGTTTTTATTATCCCCAGAGAGGAGAAGTGGGCATGTGTTTGGCAGGTGAAAACGGCGGATTCTGTTTCAGAGAATTAACGATGATCCCCATGCTCATCCCTTTCCTTTAATAATCCTTTACTTCATCAGCTGGAAATCCATCATGGTTCTATATACTCCTCTTTGCGTGGGAACAGGTAACTGGCTTGTTCCAAGAAGTATGCCGTAGAGCTTTTCAATTAACCACTACGTTGAAAATTATTTGCAGGTGTTCAGCGTTTCACTATAATTGTGATAACGTTTGTTTGTGCCTCCTGAAACCCAAGATGGCTGCCACGAACATAACTATGCTGAGGCGTAGCTGACTTGGTTTTGCCTATTTTTGTTAGTGGAGACTGACAAGAAACCATTCTTCTAAGTATCATCTCACCATCATTTTTCCATTGTTTAAAAATGCAGGATAATTTTGCAAGTTAGCATTATAATTAGTAGCTGGAGGCTATGTTGTTTTTTTTTTTTTTCCTGTGGGGTCGGTGTGGATGTGTTGGTCAGGCCCTCTGTCAGTTCGCTGGTTAGTTTTTATTATCCCCAGAGAGGAGAAGTGGGCATGTGTTTGGCAGGTGAAAAGGGCGGATTCTGTTTCAGAGAATTAACGATGATCCCCATGGTCATCCCATTCCTTTAATAATCCTTTATTTCACCAGCTGGAAATCCACCATGGTTCTATATACTCCTCTTTGCGTGGGAACAGGTAAGTGGCTTGTTCCAAGAAGTATGCCGCAGAGCTTTTCAATTAACCACTACGTTGAAAATTATTTGCAGGTGTTCAGCGTTTCACCATAATTGTGATAACGTTTGTTTGTGCCTCCTGAAACCCAAGAAGGCTGCGACGGACATAACTATGCTGAGGAGTAGCTGACTTAGTGTTGCCTATTTTTGTTAGTGGAGACTGACAGGAAGCCATTCTTCTAAGTATCATCCCACCACCATTTTTCCATTGTTTTAAAATGCAGGGAAATTTTGCAAGTTATCATTATAATTAGTAGCTGGAGGGTACGTTTTTTTTTTGTGTGTGTGGTCGATGTAGATGGGGGGGTCAGGCCCTCTGTCAGTTGGATGGTTAGTTTTTATTATCCCCAGAAAGGAGAAGTGGGCATGTGTTTGGTAGGTGAAAAGGGCGGATTCTGTTTCAGAGAATTAACGATGATCCCCATGGTCATCCCGTTCCTTTAATAATCCTTTACGTCATCAGCTGGAAATCCACCATGGTTCTATATACTCCTCTTTGCGTGGGAACAGGTAACTGGCTTGTTCCAAGAAGTATGCCGCAGAGCTTTTCAATTAACCACTACGTTGAAAATTATTTGCAGGTGTTCAGCGTTTCAACATAATTGTGATAACGTTTGTTTGTGCCTCCTGAAACCCAAGAAGGCTACGACGGACATAACTATGCTGAGGAGTAGTTGACTTGGTGTTGCCTATTTTTGTTAGTGGAGACTGACAAGAAGCCATTCTTCTAAGTATCATCCAACCACCATTTTTCCGTTGTTTTAAAATGCAGGGAAATTTTGCAACTTAGCATTATAATTAGTAGCTGTAGGGTAAGGTTTTTTTTTTTTTGTGTGGTCGATGTGGATGGGGGGGGTCAGGCCCTCTGTCAGTTTGCTGGTTTGTTTTTATTATCCCCAGAGAGGAGAAGTGGGTATTAGTATGGCAGGTGAAAACTGCGGATCTGTTTCAGAGAATTAAACAGGATCCGCATGGTAATCCCGTTCCTTTAAGTATCCTTTGCTTCATGAGCTGGGAATCCACTATGGTTCTATATACTTCTCTATGCGTGGGCACAGGAAACTGGCTTGTTCCAAGAAGTAGGCCTCAGAGCTTTTCAATTAACCAGTATGTTGAAAATCCTTAGCAGGTTTTCAGCGTTTCACCATAGTTGTGATAACGTGTGTATGTGCCTACTGAAACCAAAAATGGCTGCTACGGACATAGCTATGCTGAGGCGTAGCTGACTTAGTGTTGCCTATTTTTGTTAGTGGAGACTGACAAGAAGCCATTCTTCTAAGTATCATCCAACCACCATTTTTCCATTGTTTTAAAATGCAGGGAAATTTTGCAAGTTAGCATTATAATTAGTAGCTGGAGGCTACGGTGTTTTTTTTTTTTTTTTCCTGTGGGGTCAGTGTGGATGTGTTGGTCAGGCCCTCTGTCAGTTCGCTCGTTTGTTTTTATTATCCCCAGAGAGGAGAAGTGGGTATTAGTATGGCAGGTGAAAACTGTGGATCTGTTTTAGAGAATTAAACAGGATCCGCATGATAATCCCCTTCCTTTAAGTATCCTTTGCTTCATGAGCTGGGAATCCACCATGGTTCTATTTACTTCTCTATGCGTGGGCACAGGAAACTGGCATGTTCCAAGAAGTAGGCCTTAGAGCTTTTCAATTAACCAGTATGTTGAAAATCCTTTGTAGGTTTTCAGGGTTTCACCATAATTGTGATAACGTGTGTATGTGCCTACTGAAACCAAATATGGCTGCTACGGACATAACTATGCTGAGGCGTAGCTGACTTGATGTTGCCTATTTTTGTCAGTGCAGACTCACAAGAAGCCATTCTTCTAAGTATCATCCTACCATCATTTGTCCATTGCTTAAAAATGCAGGGAAATTTTGCAAATTGGCATTATAATTAGTAGCTGAAGGGTACTTTTTTTTTGTGGGGTCGGTCAGGATGGGTGTTCAGGCCCTATGTCAGATCGCTGGTTTGTTTTTATTATCTCCAGAGAAGAATAGTGGGCATGTGTTTGGCAGGTGAAAAGTGCGGATTCTGTTTCAGAGAATTAAACAGGATCCGCATGGTCATCTCATTCTTTTAAGAATCCTTTGCTTCATCAGCTGGGATTCCACCATGTTTCTATATACTCCTCTATGTGTGGGCACAGGTACCTGACTTGTTCCAAGAAGTATGCTGAAGAGTTTTCAAATTAACCAGTACGTTGAAAATAATTTGCAGGTTTTCAGCGTTTCACCATAATTTTGATAACGTTTGTATGTGCCTCCTAAAACCCAAGAAGTCTGCGACGGACATAACTATGCTGAGGAATAGCTGACTTGGTGTTGCCTATTTTTGTTAGTGGAGACAGACAAGAAGCCATTCTTCTAAGTATCATCCCACCATCATTTTTCCATTGTTTTAAAATCAGGGAAATTTTTCAAATTAGCATTATAATTAGTAGCTGGAGGGTATGGTTTTTTTTTGTGTGTGGTCGATGTGGATGGGGGGGTCAGGCCCTCTGTCAGTTCGCTGGTTAGTTTATATTATAACCAGAGAGGAGAAGTGGGCATGTGTTTGGCAGGAGAAAAGGTCGCATTCTGTTTCAGAGAATTAACGATGATACCCATGGTCATCCCGTTCCTTTAATAATCCTTTACTTCATCTGCTGGAAATCCACCATGGTTCTATATACTCCTCTTTGCGTGGGAACAGGTAACTGGCTTGTTCCAAGAAGTATGCCGCAGAGCTTTACAATTAACCACTACGTTGAAAATTATTTGCAGGTGTTCAGCGTTTCACCATAATTGTGATAACGTTTGTTTGTGCCTCCTGAAACCCAAGAAGGCTGCGACGGACATAACTATGCTGAGGAGTAGCTGACTTGGTGTTGCCTATTTTTGTTAGTGGAGATAGACAAGAAGCCAGTCTTCTAAGTATCATCCCACCACCATTTTTCCATTGTTTTAAAATGCAGGGAAATTTTGCAAGGTAGCATTATAATTAGTAGCTCTAGGCTACGGTGTTTTTTTTTTTTTTCCTGTTGGGTCGTTGTGGATCTGTTGGTCAGGCCCTCTGTCAGTTCGCTGGTTAGTTGTTATTATCCCCAGAGAGGAGAAGTGGGCATGTGTTTGGCAGGTGAAAAGGGCGGATTCTGTTTCAGAGAATTAACGATGATCCCCATGGTCATCCCGTTCCTTTAGTAATCCTTTACTTCATCAGCTGGAAATCCACCATGGTTCTATATACTCTTCTTTGCATGGGAACAGGTAACTGGCTTGTTCCAAGAAGTATGCCGCAGAGCTTTTCAATGAACCACTACGTTGAAAATTATTTGCAGGTGTTCAGCGTTTCAACATAATTGTGATAACGTTTGTCTGTGCCTCCTGAAACCCAAGAAGGCTACGACGGACATAACTATGCTGAGGAGTAGCTGATTTGGTGTTGCCTATTTTTGTTAGTGGAGACTGACAAGAAGCCATTCTTCTAAGTATCATCCAACCACCATTTTTCCATTGTTTTAAAATGCAGGGAAATTTTGCAAGTTAGCATTATAATTAGTAGCTGGAGGGTACGTTTTTTTTTTTTTTTGGGTGGTCGATGTGGATGGGGGGGTCAGGCCCTATGTCAGTTCGCAGGTTTGTTTTTATTATCCCCAGAGAGGAGAAGTGGGTATTAGTATGGCAGGTGAAAACTGCGGATCTGTTTCAGAGAATTAAACAGGATCCGCATGGTAATCCCGTTCCTTTAAGAATCCTTTGCTTCATGAGCTGGGAATCCACTATGGTTCTATATACTTCTCTATGCGTGGGCACAGGAAACTGGCTTGTTCCAAGAAGTAGGCCTCAGAGCTTTTCAATTAACCAGTATGTTGAAAATCCTTTGCAGGTTTTCAGCGTTTCACCATAGTTGTGATAACGTGTGTATGTGCCTACTGAAACCAAATATGGCTGCTACGGACATAACTATGCTGAGGCGTAGCTGACTTGGTGTTGCCTATTTTTGTTAGTGGGGACTGACAAGAAGCCATTCTTCTAAGTATCATCCAACCACCATTTTTCCATTGTCTTAAAATGCAGGGAAATTTTGCAAGTTAGGATTATAATTAGTAGCTGGAGGCTACGGTGTTTTTTTTTTTTTTTTCCTGTGGTGTCAGTGTGGATGTGTTGGTCAGGCCCTCTGTCAGTTCGCTGGTTTGTTTTTATTATCCCCAGAGAGGAGAAGTGGGTATTAGTATGGCAGGTGAAAACTGCGGATCTGTTTCAGAGAATTAAACAGGATCCGCATGATAATCCCGTTCCTTTAAGTATCCTTTGCTTCATGAGCTGGGAATCCACCATGGTTCTATATACTTCTCTATGCGTGGGCACAGGAAACTGGCTTGTTCCAAGAAGTAGGCCTTAGAGCTTTTCAATTAACCAGTATGTTGAAAATCCGTTGTAGGTTTTCAGGGTTTCACCATAATTGTGATAACGTTTGTATGTGCCTACTGAAACCAAATATGGCTGATACGGACATAACTATGCTGAGGCGTAGCTGACTTGGTGTTGCCTATTTTTGTCAGTGGAGACTGACAAGAAGCCATTCTTCTAAGTATCATCCCACCACCATTTTTCCATTGGTTTAAAATGCAGGGAAATTTTGCAAGTTAGCATTATAATTAGTAGCTGGAGGGTACGGTTTTTTTTTTGTGTGTGGTCGATGTGGATGGGGGGGTCAGGCCCTCTGTCAGTTCGCTGGTTAGTTTTTATTATCCCCAGAGAGGAGAAGTGGGCATGTGTTTGGCAGGTGAAAAGGGCGGATTCTGTTTCAGAGAATTAACGATGATCCCCATGGTCATCCCGTTCCTTTAATAATCCTTTACTTCATCAACTGGAAATCCACCATGGTTCTATGTACTCCTCTTTGCGTGGGAACAGGTAATTGGCTTGTTCCAAGAAGTATGCCACAGAGCTTTTCAATTAACCACTACGATGAAAATTATTTGCAGGTGTTCAGCGTTTCATCATAATTGTGATAACGTTTGTTTGTGCCTCCTGAAACCCAAGATGGCTGCCACGAACAAAACGATGCTGAGGCGTAGCTGACTTGGTTTGGCCTATTTTTGTTAGTGGAGACTGACAAGAATCCATTCTTCTAAGAATCATCTCACCATCATTTTTCCATTGTTTAAAAATGCAGGAAAATTTTGCAAGTTAGCATTATAATTAGTAGCTGGAGGGTACGGTTTTTTTTTTGTGTGTGGTCGATGTGGATGGCGGGGTCAGGCCCTCTGTCAGTTCGCTGGTTTGTTTTTATTATCCCCAGAGAGGAGAAGTGGGTATTAGTATGGCAGGTGAAAACTGCGGATCTGTTTCAGAGAATTAAACAGGATCCGCATGGTAATCCCGTTCCTTTAAGAATCCTTTGCTTCATGAGCTGGAAATCCACCATGGTTCTATATACTTCTCTATGCGTGGGCACAGGAAACTGGCTTGTTCCAAGAAGTATGCCTCAGAGCTTTTCAATTAACCAGTATGTTGAAAATCCTTTGCAGGTTTTCAGCGTTTCACCATAATTGTGATAACGTGTGTATGTGCCTACTGAAACCAAATATGGCTGCTACGGACATAACTATGCTGAGGCGTAGCTGACTTGGTGTTGCCTACTTTTGTTAGTGGAGACAGACAAGAAGCCATTCTTCTAAGTATCATCCCACCACCATTTTTCCATTGTTTTAAAATGCAGGGAAATTTTGCAAGTTAGCATTATAATTAGTAGCTGGAGGGTACGGTTTTTTATTGTGTGTGGTCGATGTGGATGGGGGGGTCAGGCCCTCTGTCAGTTCGCTGGTTAGTTTTTATTATCCCCAGAGAGGAGAAGTGGGCATGTGTTTGGCAGGTGAAAAGGGCAGATTCTGTTTCAGAGAATTAACGATGATCCCCATGGTCATCCCGTTCCTTTAATAATCCTTTACTTCATCAGCTGGAAATCCACCATGGTTCTATATACTCCTCTTTGCGTGGGAACAGGTAACTGGCTTGTTCCAAGAAGTATGCCACAGAGCTTTTCAATTAACCACTACGGTGAAAATTATTTGGAGGTGTTCAGCGTTTCACCATAATTGTGATAATGTTTGTTTGTGCCTCCTGAAACCCAAGAAGGCTGCGACGGACATAATTATGCTGAGGAGTAGCTGACTTGGTGTTGCCTATTTTTGTTAGTGGAGACTGACAAGAAGCCATTCTTCTAAGTATCATCCCACCACCATTTTTCCATTGTTTAAAAATGCAAGAAAATTTTGCAAGTTAGCATTATAATTAGTAGCTGGAGGCTACGGTGGTTTTTTTTTTTTTTCCTGTGGGGTGGGTGTGGATGTGTTGGTCAGGCCCTCTGTAAGTTCGCTGGTTTGTTTTTATTATCCCCAGAGAGGAGAAGTGGGTATTAGTATGGCAGGTGAAAACTGCGGATCTGTTTCAGAGAATTAAACAGGATCCGCATGGTAATCCCGTTCCTTTAAGAATCCTTTGCTTCATGAGCTGGGAATCCACCATGGTTCTATATACTCCTCTTAGCGTGGGCACAGGTAACTGGCTTGTTACAAGAAGTATGCCACAGAGCTTTTCAATTAACCACTACGTTGAAAATTATTTGCATTTTTCAGCGTTTCACCATAATTGTGATAACGTGTGTATGTGCCTACTGAAACCAAAAATGGCTGCCACGGACATAACTATGCTGAGGCGTAGCTGACTTGGTGTTGCCTATTTTTGTCAGTGGAGACTGACAAGAAGACATTCTTCTAAGTATCATCCCACCATCATTTCTCCATTGTTTAAAAATGCAGGGAAATTTTGCAAATTGGCATTATAATTAGTAGCTGGAGGGTACTTTTTTTTTTGTGGGGTCGGTCAGGATGGGTGTTCAGGCCCTCTGTCAGATCGCTGGTTTGTTTTTATTATCCCCAGAGAAGAGTAGTGGGCATGTGTTTGGCAGGGGAAAAGTGCGGATTCTGTTTCAGAGAATTAAACAGGTTCCGCATGGTCATCTCATTCCTTTAAGAATCCTTTGCTTCATCAGCTGGGATTCCACCATGTTTCTATATACTCCTCTATGCGTGGGCACAGGTACCTGGCTTGTTCCAAGAAGTATGCTGGAGAGTTTTCAAATTAAGCAGTACGTTGAAAATTATTTGCAGGTTTTCAGGGTTTCACCATAATTGTGATAACGTTTGTATGTGCCTCCTGAAACCCAAGAAGGCTGCGACGGACATAACTATGCTGAGGAGTAGCTGACTTGGTGTTGCCTATTTTTGTTAGTGGAGACAGACAAGAATCCATTCTTCTAAGTATCATCCCACCACCATTTTTCCATTGTTTTAAAATGCAGGGAAATTTTGCAAGTTAGCATTATAATTAGTAGCTGGAGGCTACGGTGTTTTTTTTTTTTTTTCCTGTTGAGTCGGTGTGGATGTGTTGGTCAGGCCCTCTGTCAGTTCGCTGGTTTGTTTTTATTATCCCCAGAGAGGAGAAGTGGGTATTAGTATGGCAGGTGAAAACTGCGGATCTGTTTCAGAGAATCAAACAGGATCCGCATGGTAATCCCGTTCCTTTAAGGATCCTTTGCTTCATGAGCTGGGAATCCACCACGGTTCTATATACTTCTCTATGCGTGGGCACAGGAAACTGGCTTGTTCCAAGAAGTATGCCTCAGAGCTTTTCAATTAACCAGTATGTTGAAAATCCTTTGCAGGTTTTCAGCGTTTCACCATAATTGTGATAACGTGTGTATGTGCCTACTGAAACCAAATATGGCTGCTACGGACATAACTATGCTGAGGCGTAGCTGACTTGGTGTTGCCTATTTTTGTCAGTGGAGACTGACAAGAATCCATTCTTCTAAGTATCATCCAACCATCATTTCTCCATTGTTTAAAAATGCAGGGAAATTTTGCAAATTGGCATTATAATTAGTAGCTGGAGGGTACTTTTTTTTTTGTGGGGTCGGTCAGGATGGGTGTTCAGGCCCTCTGTCAGATCGCTGGTTTGTTTTTATTATCCCCAGAGAAGAGTAGTGGGCATGTGTTTGGCAGGTGAAAAGTGCGGATTCTGTTTCAGAGAATTAAACAGGATCCGCATGGTCATCTCATTCCTTTAAGAATCCTTTGCTTCATCAGCTGGGATTCCACCATGTTTCTATATACTCCTCTATGCGTGGGCACAGGTACCTGGCTTGTTCCAAGAAGTATGCTGGAGAGTTTTCAAATTAACCAGTACGTTGAAAATTATTTGCAGGTTTTCAGGGTTTCACCATAATTGTGATAACGTTTGTATGTGCCTCCTGAAACCAAAGAAGGCTGCGACGGACATAACTATGCTGAGGAGTAGGTGACTTGGTGTTGCCTATTTTTGTTAGTGGAGACAGACAAGAAGCCATTCTTCTAAGTATCATCCCACCACCATTTATCCATTGTTTTAAAATGCAGGGAAATTTTGCAAGTTAGCATTATAATTAGTAGCTGGAGGGTACGGTTTTTTTTTTTGTGTGTGTGGTCGATGTGGATGGGGGGGTAAGGCCCTCTGTCAGTTCGCTGGTTAATTTTTATTATAACCAGAGAGGAGCAGTGGGCATGTGTTTAGCAGGTGAAAAGGGCGGATTCTGTTTCAGAGAATTAACGATGATCCCCATGGTCATCCCGTTCCTTTAATAATCCTTTACTTCATCAGCTGGAAATCCACCATGGTTCTATATACTCCTCTTTGCGTGGGAACAGGTAACTGACTTGTTCCAAGAAGTATGCCGCAGAGCTTTTCAATTAACCACTACGTTGAAAATTATTTGCAGGTGTTCAGCCTTTCACCATAATTGTGATAACGTTTGTTTGTGCCTCCTGAAACCCAAGAAGGCTGCGACGGATATAACTATGCTGAGGAGTAGCTGACTTCGTGTTGCCTATTTTTGTTAGTGGAGACAGACAAGAAGCCATTCTTCTAAGTATCATCCCACCACCATTTTTCCATTGTTTTAAAATGCAGGGAAATTTTGCAAATTGGCATTATAATTAGTAGCTGGAGGGTACTTTTTTCTTTGTGGGGTCGGTCAGGATGGGTGTTCAGGCCATCTGTCAATTCACTGGTTTGTTTTTATTATCCCCAGAGAAGAGTAGTGGGCATGTGTTTGGCAGGTGAAAAGTGCGGATTCTGTTTCAGAGAATTAAACAGGATCCACATGGTCATCTCATTCCTTTTAGAATCCTTTGCTTCATCAGCTGGGATTCCACCATGTTTCTATATACTCCTCTATGCGTGGGCACAGGCACCTGGCTTGTTCCAAGAAGTATGCTGGAGAGTTTTCAAATTAACCAGTACGTGGAATATTATTTGCAGGTTTTCAGCGTTTCACCATAATTTTGATAACGTTTGTATGTGCCTCCTGAAACCCAAGAAGGCTGCGACGGACATAACTATGCTGAGGAGTAGCTGACTTGGTGTTGCATATTTTTGTTAGTGGAGACAGACAAGAAGCCATTCTTCTAAGTATCATCCCACCACCATTTTTCCATTGTTTTAAAATGCAGGGAAATTTTGCAAGTTAGCATTATAATTAGTACCTGGAGGCTACGGTGTTTTGTTTTTTTTTTTCCTGTGGGGTCGGTGTGGATTGGGGGTCAGGCCCTCTGTCACTTCGCTGGTTATTTTTTATTATCGCCAGAGAGGAGAAGTGGGCATGTGTTTGGCAGGTGAAAAGGGCGGATTCTGTTTCAGAGAATTAACGATGATCCCCATGGTCATCCCGTTCCTCTAATAATCCTTTACTTCTTCCGCTGGAAATCCACCATGGTTCTATATACTCCTCTTTGCGTGGGATCAGGTAAGTGGCTTGTTCCAAGAAGTATGCCGCAGAGCTTTTCAGTTAACCACTACGTTGAAAATTATTTGCAGGTGTTCAGCGTTTCACCATAATTGTGATAACGTTTGTTTGTGCCTCTTGAAACCCAAGAAGACTGCGACGGATATAACTATGCTGAGGAGTAGCTGACTTCGTGTTGCCTATTTTTGTTAGTGGAGACTGACAAGAAGCCATTCTTCTAAGTATCATCCCACCACCATTTTTCCATTGTTTTAAAATGCAGGGAAATTTTGCAAGTTAGCATTATAATTAGTAGCTGGAGGGTACGGTTTTTTTTGTGTGTGTGTGGTCGATGTGGATGGGGGGGTCAGGCCCTCTGTCAGTTCGCTGGTTAGTTTTTGTTATCCCCAGAGAGGAGAAGTGGGCATGTGTTTGGCAGGTGAAAAGGGCGGATTCTGTTTCAGAGAATTAACGATGATCCCCATGGTCATCCCGTTCCTTTAATAATCCTTTACTTCATCAGCTGGAAATCCACCATGGTTCTATATACTCCTCTTTGCGTGGGAACAGGTAACTGGCTTGTTCCAAGAAGTATGCCGCAGAGCTTTTCAATTAACAACTACGTTGAAAATTATTTGCAGTTGTTCAGCGTTTCACCATAATTGTGATAACGTTTGTTTGTGCCTCCTGAAACCCAAGAAGGCTGCGACGGACATAACTATGCTGAGGAGTAGCTGACTTGGTGTTGCCTATTTTTGTTTTTGGAGACAGACAAGAAGCCATTCTTCTAAGTATCATCCCACCACCATTTTTGCATTGTTTTAAAATGCAGGGAAATTTTGCAAGTTATCATTATAATTAGTACCTGGAGGCTACGGTGTTTTTTTTTTTTTTTCCTGTCGGGTCATTGTGGATGTGTAGGTCAGGCCCTCTGTCAGTTCGCTGGTTTGTTTTTATTATCCCCAGAGAGGAGAAGTGGGTATTAGTATGGCAGGTGAAAACTGCGGATCTGTTTCAGAGAATTAAACAGGATCCACATGGTAATCCCTTTCCTTTAGGGATCCTTTGCTTCATGAGCTGGGAATCCACCATGGTTCTATATACTTCTCTAAGCGTGGGCACAGGTAACTGGCTTGTTCCAAGAAGTATGCCTCAGAGCTTTTCAATTAACCAGTATGTTGAAAATCCTTTGCAGGTTTTCAGCGTTTCGCCATAATTGTGATAACGTGTGTATGTGCCTACTGAAACCAAATATGGCTGCTACGGACATAACTATGCTCAGGCGTAGTTGACTTGGTGTTGCCTATTTTTGTCAGTGGAGACTGACAAGAAGCCATTCTTCTAAGTATCATCCCACCAGCATTTCTCCATTGTTTAAAAATCCAGGGAAAATTTGCAAATTGGCATTATAATTAGTAGCTGGAGGGTACTTTTTTCTTTGTGGGGTCGGTCAGGATGGGTGTTCAGGCCATCTGTCAATTCACTGGTTTGTTTTTATTATCCCCAGAGAAGAGTAGTGGGCATGTGTTTGGCAGGTGAAAAGTGCGGATTCTGTTTCAGAGAATTAAACAGGATCCGCATGGTCATCTCATTCCTTTAAGAATCCTTTGCTTCATCAGCTGGGATTCCACCATGTTTCTATATACTCCTCTATGCGTGGGCACAGGTACCTGGCTTGTTCCAAGAAGTATGCTGGAGAGTTTTCAAATTAACCAGTTCGTTGAAAATTAATTGCAGGTTTTCAGCGTTTCACCATAATTTTGATAACGTTTGTATGTGCCTCCTGAAGCCCAAAAGGCTGCGACGGACATAACTATGCTGAGGAGTAGCTGACTTGGTGTTGCCTATTTTTGTTAGTGGAGACAGACAAGAAGCCATTCTTCTAAGTATCATTCCACCACCATTTTTGCATTGTTTTAAAATGCAGGGAAATTTTGCAAGTTAGCATTATAATTAGTAGCTGGACGGTACGGTTATTTTTGTGTGTGGTCGATGTGGATGGGGGGGTCAGGCCCTCTGTGAGTTCGCTGGTTAGTTTTTATTATCCCCAGAGAGGAGAAGTGGGCATGTGTTTGGCAGGTGAAAAGGGTCGATTCTGTTTCAGAGAATTAACGGTGATCCCCATGGTCATCCCGTTCCTTTAATAATCCTTTACTTCATCAGCTGGAAATCCACCATGGTTCTATATACTCCTCTTTGCGTGGGAACAGGTAACTGGCTTGTTCCAAGAAGTATGCCGCAGAGCTTTTCAATTAACCACTATGTTGAAAATTATTTGGAGGTGTTCAGCGTTTCACCATAATTGTGATAACGTTTGTTTGTGCCTCCTGAAACCCAAGATGGCTGCCACAAACATAACGATGCTGAGGCGTAGCTGATTTGGTTTTGCCTATTTTTGTTAGTGGAGACTGACAAGAATCCATTCTTCTAAGTATCATCTCACCATCATTTTTCCATTGTTTAAAAATGCAGGAAAATTTTGCAAGTTAGCATTATAATTAGTAGCTGGAGGCTACGGTGTTTTTTTTTTTTTTTTCTTGTGGGGTCGGTGTGGATGTGTTGGTCAGGCCCTCTGTCAGTTCGCTGGTTAGTTTTTATTATCCCCAGAGAGGAGAAGTGGGTATTAGTATGGCAGGTGAAAACTGCGGATCTGTTTCAGAGAATTAAACAGGATCCCCATGGTAATCCCGTTCCTTTAAGAATCCTTTGCTTCATGAGCTGGGAATCCACCATGGTTCTATATACTTCTCTATGCGTGGGCACAGTAAACTGGCTTGTTCCAAGAAGTAAGCCTCAGAGCTTTTCAATTAACCAGTATGTTGAAAATCCTTTGCAGGTTTTCAGTGTTTCACCATAATTGTGATAACGTGTGTATGTGTCTCCTGAAACCCAATATGGCTGCCAAGGACATAAGTATGCTGAGGCTTAGCTGACTTCGTGTTGCCTATTTTTGTTAGTGGAGACTGACAAGAATCCATTCTTCTAAGTATCATCTCACCATCATTTTTCCATTGTTTAAAAATGCAGGAAAATTTTGCAAGTTAGCATTATAATTAGTAGCTGGAGGCTACGGTGTTTTTTTTTTTTTTTTCCTGTGGGGTCGGTGTGGATGTGTTGGTCAGGCCCTCTGTCAGTTCGCTGGTTTGTTTTTATTATCCCCAGAGAGGAGAAGTGGGTATTAGTATGGCAGGTGAAAACTGCGGATCTGTTTCAGAGAATGAAACAGGTTCCGCATGGTAATCCCGTTCCTTTAAGAATCCTTTGCTTCATGAGCTGGGAATCCACCATGGTTCTATATACTTCTCTATGCGTGGGCACAGGAAACTGGCTTGTTCCAAGAAGTATGCCTCAGAGCTTTTCAATTAACCAGTATGTTGAAAATCCTTTGCAGGTTTTCAGCGTTTCACCATAATTGTGATAACGTGTGTATGTGCCTACTGAAACCAAATATGGCTGCTACGGACATAACTATGCTGAGGCGTAGCTGACTTGGTGTTGCCTATTTTTGTCAGTGGATACTGACAAGAAGCCATTCTTCTAAGTATCATCCCACCATCATTTCTCCATTGTTTAAAAATGCAGGGAAATTTTGCAAATTGGCATTATAATTAGTAGCTGGAGGGTACTTTTTTTTTGTGGGGTCGGTCAGGATGGGTGTTCAGGCCCTCTGTCAGATCGCTGGTTTGTTTTTATTATCCCTAGAGAAGAGTAGTGGGCATGTGTTTGGCAGGTGAAAAGTGCGGATTCTGTTTCAGAGAATTAAACAGGATCCGCATGGTCATCTCATTCCTTTAAGAATCCTTTGCTTCATCAGCTGGGATTCCACCATGTTTCTATATACTCCTCTATGCGTGGGCACAGGTACCTGGCTTGTTCCAAGAAGTATGCTGGAGAGTTTTAAAATTAACCAGTACGTTGAAAATTATTTGCAGGTTTTCAGGGTTTCACCATAATTGTGATAACGTTTGTTTGTGCCTTCTGAAACCCAAGAAGGCTGTGACGGAGATAACTATGCTGAGGAGTAGCTGACTTGGTGTTGCCTATTTTTGTTAGTGGAGACAGACAAGAAGCCATTCTTCTAAGTATCATCCCACCACCATTTTTCCATTGTTTTAAAATGCAGGGAAATTTTGAAAGTTAGCATTATAATTAGTAGCTGGAGGGTACGGTTTTTTTGTGTGTGTGTGGTCGATGTGGATGGGGGGGTCAGGCCCTCTGTCAGTTCGCTGGTTAGTTTTTATTATCCCCAGAGAGGAGAAGTGGGCATGTG
Source organism: Eulemur rufifrons (assembly GCF_041146395.1). NCBI lineage: Eukaryota > Metazoa > Chordata > Mammalia > Primates > Lemuridae > Eulemur > Eulemur rufifrons. The sequence goes on from NW_027182840.1 coordinate 106,743, forward strand.
TTTGGCAGGTGAAAAGTGCGGATTCTGTTTCAGAGAATTAAACAGGATCCTCATGGTCATCTGATTCCTTTAAGAATCCTTTGCTTCATCAGCTGGGATTCCACCATGTTTCTATATACTCCTCTATGCATGGGCACAGGTACCTGGCTTGTTCCAAGAAGTATGCCGGAGAGTTTTCAAATTAACCAGTACGTGGAATATTATTTGCAGGTTTTCAGCGTTTCACCATAATTTTGATAACGTTTGTATGTGCCTCCTGAAACCCAAGAAGGCTGCGACGGACATAACTATGCTGAGGAGTAGCTGACTTGGTGTTGCCTCTTTTTGTTAGTGGAGACAGACAAGAAGCCATTCTTCTAAGTATCATCCCACCACCATTTTTCCATTGTTTTAAAAGGCAGGGAAATTTTCCAAGTTAGCATTATAATTAGTAGCTGGAGGGTACGGTTTTTTTTTGTGTGTGGTCGATGTGGATGGGGGGGTCAGGCCCTCTGTCAGTTCGCTGGTTAGTTTTTATTATCCCCAGAGAGGAGAAGTGGGCATGTGTTTGGCAGGTGAAAAGGGCGGATTCTGTTTCAGAGAATTAACGGTGATCCCCATGGTCATCCCGTTCCTTTAATAATCCTTTACTTCATCAGCTGGAAATCCACCATGGTTCTATATACTCCTCTTTGCATGGGAACAGGTAACTGGCTTGTTCCAAGAAGTATGCCGCAGAGCTTTTCAATTAACCACTACATTGAAAATTATTTGCAGGTGTTCAGCGTTTCACCATAATTGTGATTACGTTTCTTTTTGCCTCCTGAAACGCAAGAAGGCTGCGACGGACATAACTATGCTGAGGAGTAGCTGACTTGGTGTTGCCTATTTTTGTTAGTGGAGACAGACAAGAAGCCATTCTTCTAAGTATCATCCCACCACCATTTTTCCATTGTTTTAAAAGGCAGGGAAATTTTCCAAGTTAGCATTATAATTAGCAGCTGGAGGGTAAGGTTTTTTTTTTGTGTGTGTGGTCGATGTGGATGGGGAGGTCAGGCCCTCCTTCAGTTCGCTGGTTAGTTTTTATTATCCCCAGAGAGGAGAAGTGGGCATGTGTTTGGCAGGTGAAAAGGGCGGATTCTGTTTCAGAGAATTAACGGTGATCCCCATGGTCATCCCGTTCCTTTAATAATCCTTTACTTCATCAGCTGGAAATCTACCATGGTTCTATAAACTCCTCTTTGCGTGGGAACAGGTAACTGGCTTGTTCCAAGAAGTATGCCGCAGAGCTTTTCAATTAACAACTACGTTGAAAATTATTTGCAGGTGTTCAGCGTTTCACCATATTTGTGATAACGTTTGTTTGTGCCTCCTGAAACCCAAGAAGGCTGCGACGGACATAACTATGCTGAGGAGTAGCTGACTTGGTGTTGCCTATTTTTGTTTTTGGAGACAGACAAGAAGCCATTATTCTAAGTATCATCCCACCACCATTTTTCCATTGTTTTAAAATGCAGGGAAATTTTGCAAGTTAGCATTATAATTAGTAGCTGGAGGCTACGGTGTTTTTTTTTTTTTTTTTCCTGTCGGGTCGTTGTGGATGTGTAGGTCAGGCCCTCTGTCCGTTCGCTGGTTTGTTTTTATTATCCCCAGAGAGGAGAAGTGGGTATTAGTATGGCAGGTGAAAACTGCGGATCTGTTTCAGAGAATTAAACAGGATCCACATGGTAATCCCTTTCGTTTAGGGATCCTTTGCTTCATGAGCTGGGAATCCACCATGGTTCTATATACTTCTCTAACCGTGGGCACAGGTAACTGGCTTGTTCCAAGAAGTATGCCTCAGAGCTTTTCAATTAACCAGTATGTTGAAAATCCTTTGCAGGTTTTCAGCGTTTCGCCATAATTGTGATAACGTGTGTATGTGCCTACTGAAACCAAATATGGCTGCTACGGACATAACTATGCTCAGGCGTAGCTGACTTGGTGTTGCCTATTTTTGTCAGTGGAGACTGACAAGAAGCCATTCTTCTAAGTATCATCCCACCAGCATTTCTCCATTGTTTAAAAATGCAGGGAAATTTTGCAAATTGGCATTATAATTAGTAGCTGGAAGGTACTTTTTTTTTTTTGTGGGGTCGGTCAGGATGGGTGTTCAGGCCATCTGTCAATTCACTGGTTTGTTTTTATTATCCCCAGAGAAGAGTAGTGGGCATGTGTTTGGCAGGTGAAAAGTGCGGATTCTGTTTCAGAGAATTAAACAGGATCCGCATGGTCATCTCATTCCTTTAAGAATCCTTTGCTTCATCAGCTGGGATTCCACCATGTTTCTATATACTCCTCTATGCGTGGGCACAGGTACCTGGCTTGTTCCAAGAAGTATGCTGGAGAGTTTTCAAATTAACCAGTTCGTTGAAAATTAATTGCAGGTTTTCAGCGTTTCACCATAATTTTGATAACGTTTGTATGTGCCTCCTGAAGCCCAAGAAGGCTGCGACGGACATAACTATGCTGAGGAGTAGCTGACTTGGTGTTGCCTATTTTTGTTAGTGGAGACAGACAAGAAGCCATTCTTCTAAGTATCATCCCACCACCATTTTTGCATTGTTTTAAAATGCAGGGAAATTTTGCAAGTTAGCATTATAATTAGTAGCTGGACGGTACGGTTTTTTTTGGTGTGGTCGATGTGGATGGGGGTGTCAGGCCCTCTGTCAGTTCGTTGGTTAGTTTTTATTATCCCCAGAGAGGAGATGTGGGCATGTGTTTGGCAGGTGAAAAGGGTGGATTCTGTTTCAGAGAATTAACGGTGATCCCCATGGTCATCCCGTTCCTTTAATAATCCTTTACTTCATCAGCTGGAAATCCACCATGGTTCTATATACTCCTCTTTGCGTGGGAACAGGTAACTGGCTTGTTCCAAGAAGTATGCCGCAGAGCTTTTCAATTAACCACTATGTTGAAAATTATTTGCAGGTGTTCAGCGTTTCACCATAATTGTGATAACGTTTGTTTGTGCCTCCTGAAACCCAAGATGGCTGCCACGAACATAACGATGCTGAGGCGTAGCTGATTTGGTTTTGCCTATTTTTGTTAGTGGAGACTGACAAGAATCCATTCTTCTAAGTATCATCTCACCATCATTTTTCCATTGTTTAAAAATGCAGGAAAATTTTGCAAGTTAGCATTATAATTAGTAGCTGGAGGCTACGGTGTTTTGTTTTTTTTCCTGTGGGGTCGGTGTGGATGTGTTGGTCAGGCCCTCTGTCAGTTCGCTGGTTAGTTTTTATTATCCCCAGAGAGGAGAAGTGGGTATTAGTATGGCAGGTGAAAACTGCGGATCTGTTTCAGAGAATTAAACAGGATCCCCATGGTAATCCCGTTCCTTTAAGAATCCTTTGCTTCATGAGCTGGGAATCCACCATGGTTCTATATACTTCTCTATGCGTGGGCACAGGAAACTGGCTTGTTCCAAGAAGTATGCCTCAGAGCTTTTCAATTAACCAGTATGTTGAAAATCCTTTGCAGGTTTTCAGCGTTTCACCATAATTGTGATAACGTGTATATGTGTCTCCTGAAACCGAATATGGCTGCCAAGGACATAAGTATGCTGAGGTGTAGCTGACTTCGTGTTTCCTATTTTTGTTAGGGGAGACTGACAAGAAGCCATTCTTCTAAGAAGTATCCCACCATCATTTTTCCATTGTTTAAAAATGCAGAGAAATTTTGCAAGTTAGCATTATAATTAGTAGCTGGAGGGTACTTTTTTTTTTTTTTGTGGGGTCAGTGTGGATGGGTTGGTCAGGCCATCTGTCAATTCACTGGTTTGTTTTTATTATCCCCAGAGAGGAGAAGTGGGCATGTGTTTGGCAGGTGAAAAGTGCGGATTCTGTTTCAGAGAATTAAACAGGATCCGCATGGTCATCTCATTCCTTTAAGAATCCTTTGCTTCATCAGCTGGGATACCACCATGTTTCTATATACTCCTCTATGCGTGGGCACAGGTACCTGGCTTGTTCCAAGAAGTATGCCGCAGAGCTTTTCAATTAACCACTACGTTGAAAATTATTTGCAGGTTTTCAGCGTTTCTCCATGATTTTGATAACGTTTGTATGTGCCTCCTGAAACCCAAGAAGGCTGCGACGGACATAACTATGCTGAGGAGTAGCTGATTTGGTGTTGCCTATTTTTGTTAGTGGAGACTGACAAGAAGCCATTCTTCTAAGTCTCATCCCACCACCATTTTTCCATTGTTTTAAAATGCAGGGAAATTTTGCAAGTTCGCATTATAATTAGTAGGTGGAGGGTACGGTTTTTTTTGGTGTGTGGTCGATGTGGATGGGGGGGTCAGGCCCTCTGTCAGTTCGCTGGTTAGTTTTTATTATCCCCAGAGAGGAGAAGTGGGCATGTGTTTGGCAGGTGAAAAGGGCGGATTCTGTTTCAGAGAATTAACGATGATCCCCATGGTCATCCCGTTCCTTTAATAATCCTTTACTTCATCAGCTGGAAATCTACCATGGTTCTATATACTCCTCTTTGCGTGGGAACAAGTAACTGGCTTGTTCCAAGAGGTATACCACAGAGCTTTTCAATTAACCACTATGTTGAAAATTATTTGCAGGTGTTCAGCGTTTCACCATAATTGTGATAACGTTTGTTTGTGCCTCCTGAAACCCAAGAAGGCTGCGACGGACATAACTATGCTGAGGAGTAGCTGACTTGGTGTTGCCTATTTTTGTTAGTGGAGACTGACAAGAAGCCATTCTTCTAAGTATCATCCCACCACCATTTTTCCATTGTTTTAAAATGCAGGGAAATTTTGCAAGTTAGCATTATAATTAGTAGCTGGAGGCTACGGTGTTTTTTTTTTTTTTCCTGTCGGGTCATTGTGGATGTGTAGGTCAGGCCCTCTGTCAGTTCGCTGGTTTGTTTTTATTATCCCCAGAGAGGAGAAGTGGGTATTAGTATGGCAGGTGAAAACTGCGGATCTGTTTCAGAGAATTAAACAGGATCCGCATGGTAATCCCGTTCCTTTAAGGATCCTTTCCTTCATGAGCTGGGAATCCACCATGGTTCTATATACTTCTCTATGCGTGGGCACAGGAAACTGGCTTGTTCCAAGAAGTATGCCTCAGAGCTTTTCAATTAACCAGTATGTTGAAAATCCTTTGCAGGTTTTCAGCGTTTCACCATAATTGTGATAACGTGTGTATGTGTCTCCTGAAACCCAATATGGCTGCCAAGGACATAAGTATGCTGAGGCGTAGCTGACTTCGTGTTGCCTATTTTTGTTAGTGGAGACTGACAAGAAGCCATTCTTCTAAGAAGCATCCCACCATCATTTTTCCATTGTTTAAAAATGCAGGGAAATTTTGCAAGTTAGCATTATAATTAGTAGCTGGAGGGTACTTTTTTTTTTTGTGTGGGGTCAGTGTGGATGGGTTGGTCAGGCCATCTGTCAATTCACTGGTTTGTTTTTATTATCCCCAGAGAGGAGAAGTGGGCATGTGTTTGGCAGGTGAAAAGTGCGGATTCTGTTTCAGAGAATTAAACAGGATCCGCATGGTCATCTCATTCCTTTAAGAATCCTTTGCTTCATCAGCTGGGATTCCACGATGTTTCTATATACTCCTTTATGCGTGGGCACAGGTACCTGGCTTGTTCCAAGAAGTATGCCGCAGAGCTTTTTAATTAACCACTATGTTGAAAATTATTTGCAGGTTTTCAGCGTTTCTCCATGATTTTGATAACGTTTGTATGTGCCTCCTGAAACCCAAGAAGGCTGCGACGGACATAACTATGCTGAGGAGTAGCTGACTTGGTGTTGCCTCTTTTTGTTAGTGGAGTCAGACAAGAAGCCATTCTTCTAAGTATCATCCCACCACCATTTTTGCATTGTTTTAAAATGCAGGGAAATTTTGCAAGTTAGCATTATAATTAGTAGATGGAGGGTACGGTTTTTTTTTGTGTGTGGTCGATGTGGATGGGGGGGTCAGGCCCTCTGTCAGTTCGCTGGTTAGTTTTTATTATCCCCAGAGAGGAGAAGTGGGCATGTGTTTGGCAGGTGAAAAGGGCGGATTCTGTTTCAGAGAATTAACGATGATCCCCATGGTCATCCCGTTCCTTTAATAATCCTTTACTTCATCAGCTGGAAATCCACCATGGTTCTATATACTCCTCTTTGCGTGGGAACAGGTAACTGGCTTATTCCAAGAAGTATACCACAGAGCTTTTCAATTAACCACTACGATGAAAATTATTTGCAGGTGTTCAGCGTTTCACCATAATTGTGATAACGTTTGTTTGTGCCTCCTGAAACCCAAGAAGGCTGCGACGGACATAACTATGCTGAGGAGTAGCTGACTTGGTGTTGCCTATTTTTGTTAGTGGAGACTGACAAGAAGCCATTCTTCTAAGTATCATCCCACCACCATTTTTCCATTGTTTTAAAATGCAGGGAAATTTTGCAAGTTAGCATTATAATTAGTAGCTGGAGGCTACGGTGTTTTTTTTTTTTTTCCTGTCGGGTCGTTGTGGATGTGTAGGTCAGGCCCTCTGTCAGTTCGCTGGTTTGTTTTTATTATCCCCAGAGAGGAGAAGTGGGTATTAGTATGGCAGGTGAAAACTGCGGATCTGTTTCAGAGAATTAAACAGGATCCGCATGGTAATCCCGTTCCTTTAAGGATCCTTTGCTTCATGAGCTGGGAATCCACCATGGTTCTATATACTTCTCTATGCGTGGGCACAGGTAACTGGCTTGTTCCAAGAAGTATGCCTCAGAGCTTTTCAATTAACCAGTTTGTTGAAAATCCTTTGCAGGTTTTCAGCGTTTCGCCATAATTGTGATAACGTGTGTATGTGCCTACTGAAACCAAATATGGCTGCTACGGACATAACTATGCTGAGGCGTAGCTGACTTGGTGTTGCCTATTTTTGTCAGTGGAGACTGACAAGAAGCCATTCTTCTAAGTATCATCCCACCATCATTTCTCCATTGTTTAAAAATGCAGGGAAATTTTGCAAATTGGCATTATAATTAGTAGCTGGAGGGTACTTTTTTCTTTGTGGGGTCGGTCAGGATGGGTGTTCAGGCCATCTGTCAATTCACTGGTTTGTTTTTATTATCCCCAGAGAAGAGTAGTGGGCATGTGTTTGGCAGGTGAAAAGAGCGGATTCTGTTTCAGAGAATTAAACAGGATCCGCATGGTCATCTCATTCCTTTAAGAATCCTTTGCTTCATCAGCTGGGATTCCACCATGTTTCTATATACTCCTCTATGCGTGGGCACAGGTACCTGGCTTGTTCCAAGAAGTATGCTGGAGAGTTTTCAAATTAACCAGTACGTTGAAAATTATTTGCAGGTTTTCAGCGTTTCACCATAATTTTGATGACGTTTGTATGTGCCTCCTGAAACCCAAGAAGGCTGCGATGGACATAACTATGCTGAGGAGTAGCTGACTTGGTGTTGCCTATTTTTGTTAGTGGAGACAGACAAGAAGCCATTCTTCTAAGTATCATCCCACCACCATTTTTCCATTTTTTTAAAATGCAGGGAAATTTTGCAAGTTAGCATTATAATTAGTAGCTGGAGGGTACGATTTTTTTTTGTGTGTGGTCGCTGTGGATGGGGGGGTCAGGCCCTCTGTCAGTTCGCTGGTTAGTTTTTATTATCCCCAGAGAGGAGAAGTGGGCATGTGTTTGGCAGGTGAAAAGGGTGGATTCTGTTTCAGAGAACTAACGGTGATCCCCATGGTCATCCCGTTCCTTTAATAATCCTTTACTTCATCAGCTGGAAATCCACCATGGTTCTATATACTCCTCTTTGCGTGGGAACAGGTAACTGGCTTGTTCCAAGAAGTATGCCGCAGAGCTTTTCAATTAACCACTACGTTGAAAATTATTTGCAGGTGTTCAGCGTTTCACCATAATTGTGATAACATTTCTTTGTGCCTCCTGAAACCCAAGATGGCTGCCACGAACATAACGATGCTGAGGCGTAGCTGATTTGGTTTTGCCTATTTTTGTTAGTGGAGACAGACAAGAATCCATTCTTCTAAGTATCATCTCACCATCATTTTTCCATTGTTTAAAAATGCAGGAAAATTTTGCAAGTTAGCATTATAATTAGTAGCTGGAGGCTACGGTGTTTTGTTTTTTTTCCCTGTGGGGTCGGTGTGGATATGTTGGTCATGCCCTCTGTCAGTTCGCTGGTTTGTTTTTATTATTCCCAGAGAGGAGAATTGGGTATTAGTATGGCAGGTGAAAACTGCGGATCTGTTTCAGAGAATTAAACAGGATCCGCATGGTAATCCCGTTCCTTTAAGAATCCTTTGCTTCATGAGCTGGGAATCCACCCTGGTTCTATATACTTCTCTATGCGTGGGCACAGGAAACTGGCTTGTTCCAAGAAGTATGCCTCAGAGCTTTTCAATGAACCAGTATGTTGAAAATCCTTTGCAGGTTTTCAGCGTTTCACCATAATTGTGATAACGTGTGTATGTGTCTCCTGAAACCCAATATGGCTGCCAAGGACATAAGTATGCTGAGGCGTAGCTGACTTCGTGTTGCCTATTTTTGTTAGTGGAGACTGACAAGAAGCCATTCTTCTAAGAAGCATCCCACCATCATTTTTCCATTGTTTAAAAATGCAGGGAAATTTTGCAAGTTAGCATTATAATTAGTAGCTGGAGGGTACTTTTTTTTTTTTGTGGGGTCAGTGTGGATGGGTTGGTCAGGCCATCTGTCAATTCACTGGTTTGTTTTTATTATCCCCAGAGAGGAGAAGTGGGCATGTGTTTGGCAGGTGAAAAGTGCGGATTCTGTTTCAGAGAATTAAACAGGATCCGCATGGTCATCTCATTCCTTTAAGAATCCTTTGCTTCATCAGCTGGGATTCCACGATGTTTCTATATACTCCTTTATGCGTGGGCACAGGTACCTGGCTTGTTCCAAGAAGTATGCCGCAGAGCTTTTTAATTAACCACTATGTTGAAAATTATTTGCAGGTTTTCAGCGTTACTCCATGATTTTGATAACGTTTGTATGTGCCTCCTGAAACCCAAGAAGGCTGCGACGGACATAACTATGCTGAGGAGTAGCTGACTTGGTGTTGCCTCTTTTTGTTAGTGGAGTCAGACAAGAAGCCATTCTTCTAAGTATCATCCCACCACCATTTTTGCATTGTTTTAAAATGCAGGGAAATTTTGCAAGTTAGCATTATAATTAGTAGATGGAGGGTACGGTTTTTTTTTGTGTGTGGTCGATGTGGATGGCGGGGTCAGGCCCTCTGTCAGTTCGCTGGTTAGTTTTTATTATCCCCAGAGAGGAGAAGTGGGCATGTGTTTGGCAGGTGAAAAGGGCGGATTCTGTTTCAGAGAATTAACGATGATCCCCATGGTCATCCCGTTCCTTTAATAATCCTTTACTTCATCAGCTGGAAATCCACCATGGTTCTATATACTCCTCTTTGCGTGGGAACAGGTAACTGGCTTGTTCCAAGAAGTATACCACAGAGCTTTTCAATTAACCACTACGTTGAAAATTATTTGCAGGTGTTCAGCGTTTCACCATAATTGTGATAACGTTTGTTTGTGCCTCCTGAAACCCAAGAAGGCTGCGACGGACATAACTATGCTGAGGAGTAGCTGACTTGGTGTTGCCTATTTTTGTTAGTGGAGACTGACAAGAAGCCATTCTTCTAAGTATCATCCCACCACCATTTTTCCATTGTTTTAAAATGCAGGGAAATTTTGCAAGTTAGCATTATAATTAGTAGCTGGAGGCTACGGTGTTTTTTTTTTTTTTTCCTGTCGGGTCGTTGTGGATGTGTAGGTCAGGCCCTCTGTCAGTTCGCTGGTTTGTTTTTATTATCCCCAGAGAGGAGAAGTGGGTATTAGTATGGCAGGTGAAAACTGCGGATCTGTTTCAGAGAATTAAACAGGATCCGCATGGTAATCCCGTTCCTTTAAGGATCCTTTGCTTCATGAGCTGGGAATCCACCATGGTTCTATATACTTCTCTATGTGTGGGCACAGGTAACTGGCTTGTTCCAAGAAGTATGCCTCAGAGCTTTTCAATTAACCAGTATGTTGAAAATCCTTTGCAGGTTTTCAGCGTTTCGCCATAATTGTGATAACGTGTGTATGTGCCTACTGAAACCAAATATGGCTGCTACAGACATAACTATGCTGAGGCGTAGCTGACTTGGTGTTGCCTATTTTTGTCAGTGGAGACTGACAAGAAGCCATTCTTCTAAGTATCATCCCACCATCATTTGTCCATTGTTTAAAAATGCAGGGAAATTTTGCAAATTGGCATTATAATTAGTAGCTGGAGGGTACTTTTTTCTTTGTGGGGTCGGTCAGGATGGGTGTTCAGGCCATCTGTCAATTCACTGGTTTGTTTTTATTATCCCCAGAGAAGAGTAGTGGGCATGTGTTTGGCAGGTGAAAAGTGCGGATTCTGTTTCAGAGAATTAAACAGGATCCGCATGGTCATCTCATTCCTTTAAGAATCCTTTGCTTCATCAGCTGGGATTCCACCATGTTTCTATATACTCCTCTATGCGTGGGCACAGGTACCTGGCTTGTTCCAAGAAGTATGCTGGAGAGTTTTCAAATTAACCAGTATGTTGAAAATTATTTGCAGGTTTTCAGCGTTTCACCATAATTTTGATGACGTTTGTATGTGCCTCCTGAAACCCAAGAAGGCTGCGATGGACATAACTATGCTGAGGAGTAGCTGACTTTGTTTTGCCTATTTTTGTTAGTGGAGACTGACAAGAATCCATTCTTCTAAGTATCATCCCACCACCATTTTTCCATTGTTTTAAAATGCAGGGAAATTTTGCAAGTTAGCATTATAATTAGTAGCTGGAGGCTACGGTGTTTTGTTTTTTTTTTTTCCTGTGGGGTCGGTGTGGGTGTGTTGGTCAGGCCCTCTGTCAGTTCGCTGGTTTGTTTTTATTATCCCCAGAGAGGAGAAGTGGGTATGTGTTTGGCAGGTGAAAACTGCGGATCTGTTTCAGAGAATTAAACAGGATCCGCATGGTAATCCCGTTCCTTTAAGAATCGTTTGCTTCATGAGCTGGGAATCCACCATGGTTCTATGTACTTCTCTATGCGTGGGTACAGGAAAGTCGCTTGTTCCAAGAAGTATGCCTCAGAGTTTTTCAATTAACCAGTATGTTGAAAATCCTTTGCAGGTTTTCAGCGTTTCACCATAATTGTGATAACGTGTGTATGTGCCTACTGAAACCAAATATGGCTGCTACGGACATAACTGTGCTGAGGCGTAGCTGACTTGGTGTTGCCTATTTTTGATAGTGGAGACTGACAAGAAGCCATTCTTCTAAGTATCATCCCACCACCATTTCTCCAGTGTTTTAAAATGCAGGGAAATTTTGCAAGTTAGCAGTATAATTAGTAGCTGGAGGGTACGGTTTTTTTTTTGTGTGTGTGGTCGATGTGGATGGGGGGATCTGGTCCTCTGTCAGTTCGCTGGTTAGTTTTTATTATCCCCAGAAAGGAGAAGTGGGCATGTGTTTGGCAGGTGAAAAGTTCGGATTCTGTTTCAGAGAATGAAACAGGATCCACATGCTCATCCCGTTCCTTTAGGAAACTTTTGCTTGATCAGCTGGGAATCCACCATGTTTCTATATACTCCTCTATGTTTGGGCACAGGTAACTGGCTTTTTCCAAGAAGTATGCCGCAGAGCTTTTCAATTAAGCAGTACGTTGAATATTATTTGCAGGTTTTCAGGGTTTCACCATAATTCTTATAACGTTTGTATGTGTCTCCTGAAAACCAATATGGCTGCCACCAACATAAGTATGCTGAGGCGTAGCTGACTTCCTGTTGCCTATTTTTGTTAGTGGAGACTGACAGGAAGCCATTCTTCTAAGTATCATCCCACCATCATTTTTCCATTGCTTAAAAATGCAGGGAAATTTTGCAAGTTAGCATTATAATTAGTAGATGGAGGGTACGGTTTTTTTTGTGTGTGTGGTCGATGTGGATGTGTTGGTCAGGCCCTCTGTCAGTTCGCTGGTTCGTTTTTATTATCCCCAGAGAGGAGAAGTGGGCATGTGTTTGGCAGGTGAAAAGGGCGTATTCTGTTTCAGCGAATTAACGATGATCCCCATGGTCATCCCGTTCCTTTAATAATCCTTTACTTCATCAGCTGGAAATCCACCATGGTTCTATATACTCCTCTTTGCGTGGGAACAGGTAACTGGCTTGTTCCAAGAAGTATGCCGCAGAGCTTTTCAATTAACCACTACGTTGAAAATTATTTGCAGGTGTTCAGCGTTTCACCATAATTGTGATAGCGTTTGTTTGTGCCTCCTGAAACCCAAGAAGGCTGCGACGGACATAACTATTCTGAGGAGTAGCTGACTTGGTGTTGCCTATTTTTGTTAGTGGAGACTGAACACAAGCCATTCTTCTAAGTATCATCCCACCACCATTTTTCCATTGTTTTAAAATGCAGGGAAATTTTGCAAGTTAGCATTATAATTAGTAGCTGGAGGGAACGGTTTTTTTTGTGTGTGTGTGGTCGATGTGGATCGGGGGGTCAGGCCCTCTGTCAGTTCGCTGGTTAGTTTTTATTATCCCCAGAGAGGAGAAGTGGGCATGTGTTTGGCATGAGAAAAGAGCGGATTCTGTTTCAGAGAATTAACGATGATTCCCATGGTCATCCCATTCCTTTAATAATCCTTTACTTCATCATCTGGAAATCCACCATGGTTCTATATACTCCTCTTTGCGTGGGAACAGGTAACTGGCTTGTTCCAAGAAGTATGCCGTAGAGCTTTTCAGTTAACCACTACGTTGAAAATTATATGCAGGTGTTCAGCGTTTCACCATAATTGTGATAACGTTTGTTTGTGCCTCCTGATACCCAAGATGGCTGCCATGAACATAACTATGCTGAGGCGTAGCTGACTTGGTTTTGCCTATTTTTGTTAGTGGAGACTCACAAGAATCCATTCTTCTAAGTATCATCTCACCATCATTTTTCCATTGTTTAAAAATGCTGGAAAATTTTGCAAGTTAGCATTATAATTAGTAGCTGTATTCTACGGTGTTTTTTTTTTTTTTTTTTTTCCTGTGGGGTCTGTGTGGATGTGTTGGTCAGGCCCTCTGTCAGTTCGCTGGTTTGTTTTTATTATCCCCAGAGAGGAGAAGTGGGTATTAGTATGGCAGGTGAAAACTACGGATCTGTTTCAGAGAATTAAACAGGATCCGCATGGTAATCCCGTTCCTTTAAGAATCCTTTGCTTCATGAGCTGGGAATCTACCATGGTTCTATATACTTCCCTATGCGTTGGCACAGGAAACTGGCTTGTTCCAAGAAGTATGCCTCAGAGATTTTCAATGAACCAGTATGTTGAAAATCCTTTGCAGGTTTTCAGCGTTTCACCATAATTGTGATAACGTGTGTATGTGCCTACTGAAACCAAATATGGCTGCTACGGACATAACTGTGCTGAGGCGTAGCTGACTTGGTGTTGCCTGTTTTTGTCAGTGGAGACTGACAAGAAGCCATTCTTCTAAGTATCATCCCACCATCATTTCTCCATTGTTTAAAAATGCAGGGAAATTTTGAAAATTGGCATTATAATTAGTAGCTGGAGGGTACTTTTTTTTGTGGGGTCCGTCAGGATGGGTGTTCAGGCCCTCTGTCAGATCGCTGGTTTGTTTTTATTATCCCCAGAGAAGAGTAGTGGGCGTATGTTTGGCAGGTGAAAAGTGCAGATTCTGTTTCAGAGAATTAATCAGGATCCGCATGGTCATCTCATTCCTTTAAGAATACTTTGCTTCATCAGCTGGGATTCCACCATGTTTCTATATACTCCTCTATGCATGGGCACAGGTACCTGGCTTGTTCCAAGAAGTATGCTGGAGAGTTTTCAAATTAACCAGTACGTTGAAAATTATTTGCAGGTGCTCAGCGATTCACCATAATTTTGATGACGTTTGTATGTGCCTCCTGAAACCCAAGAAGGCTGCGACAGACATAACTATGCTGAGGAGTAGCTGACTTGGTGTTGCCTATTTTTGTTAGTGGAGACAGACAAGAAGCCATTCTTCTTAGTATCATCCCACCACCATTTTTCCATTGTTTTAAAAGGCAGGGAAATTTTGCAAGTTAGCATTATTATTAGTAGCTGGAGGGTACGGTTTTTTTTTGTGTGTTGTCGATGTGGATGGGGGGTCAGGCCCTCTGTCAGTTCGCTGGTTAGTTTATATTATCCCCAGAGAGGAGAAGTGGGCATGTGTTTGGCAGGTGAAAAGGGCGGATTCTGTTTCAGAGAATTAACGATGATCCCCACGGTCATCCCATTCCTTTAATAATCCTTTACTTCATCAGCTGGAAATCCACCATGGTTCTATATACTCCTCTTTGCTTGGGAACAGGTAACTGGCTTGTTCCAAGAAGTATGCCACAGAGCTTTTCAATTAACCACTACGTTGAAAATTATTTGCAGGTGTTCAGCGTTTCACCATAATTGTGATAACGTTTGTTTGTGCCTCCGGAAACCCAAGAAGGCTGCGACGGACATAGCTATGCTGAGGAGTAGCTGACTTGGTTTTGCCTATTTTTGTTAGTGGAGACTGACAAGAAGCCATTCTTCTAAGTATCATCCCACCACCTTTTTTCCATTGTTTTAAAATGCAGGGAAATTTTGCAAGTTAGCATTATAATTAGTAGCTGGAGGGTCCGTTTTTTTTTGTGTGTGTGGTCGATGTGGATGGGGGGGTCAGGCCCTCTGTCAGTTCGCTGGTTAGTTTTTATTATCCCCAGAGAGGAGAAGTGGGCATGTGTTTGGCAGGTGAAAAGGGCGGATTCTGTTTCAGAGAATTAACGATGATCCCCATGGTCATCCCGTGACGTTAATAATACTTTACTTCATCAGCTGGAAATCCACCATGGTTCTATATACTCCTCTTTGCGTGGGAACAGGTAACTGGCTTGTTCCAAGAAGTATTCCGCAGAGCTTTTCAATTAACCACTACGGTGAAAATTATTTGGAGGTGTTCAGCGTTTCACCATAATTGTGATAATGTTTGTTTGTGCCTCCTGAAACCCAAGAAGGCTGCGACGGACATAATTATGCTGAGGAGTAGCTGACTTGGTGTTGCCTATTTTTGTTAGTGGAGACTGACAAGAAGCCATTCTTCTAAGTATCATCCCACCACCATTTTTCCATTGTTTAAAAATGCAAGAAAATTTTGCAAGTTAGCATTATAATTAGTAGCTGGAGGCTACGGTGGTTTTTTTTTTTTTTTTTCCTGTGGGGTGGGTGTGGATGTGTTGTTCAGGCCCTCTGTAAGTTCGCTGGTTTGTTTTTATTATCCCCAGAGAGGAGAAGTGGGTATTAGTATGGCAGCTGAAAACTGCCGATCTGTTTCAGAGAATTAAACAGGATCCGCATGGTAATCCCGTTCCTTTAAGAATCCTTTGCTTCATGAGCTGGGAATCCACCATGGTTCTATATACTCCTCTTTGCGTGGGCACAGGTAACTGGCTTGTTACAAGAAGTATACCACAGAGCTTTTCAATTAACCACTACGTTGAAAATTATTTGCAGGTGTTCAGCATTTCACCATAATTGTGATAACGTTTGTTTGTGCCTCCTGAAACCCAAGAAGGCTGCGACGGACATAACTATGCTGAGGAGTAGCTGACTTGGTGTTGCCTATTTTTGTTAGTGGAGACTGACAAGAAGCCATTCTTCTAAGTATCATCCCACCACCATTTTTCCATTGTTTTATAATGCAGGGAAATTTTGCAAGTTACCATTATAATTACTAGCTGGAGGGTACGGTTTTTTTTTTGTGTGTGGTCGATGTGGATGGGGGGGTCAGGCCCTCTGTCAGTTCGCTGGTTAGTTTTTATTATCCCCAGAGAGGAGAAGTGGGCATGTGTTTGGCAGGTGAAAAGGGCGGATTCTGTTTCAGAGAATAAAGGATGATCCCCATGGTCATCCCGTGACGTTAATAATCCTTTGCTTCATCAGCTGGAAATCCGCCATGGTTCTATATACTCCTCTTTGCGTGGGAACAGGTAACTGGCTTGTTCCAAGAAGTATGCCGCAGAGCTTTTCAATTAACCACTACGTTGAAAATTATTTGCAGGTGTTCAGCATTTCACCATAATTGTGATAACGTGTGTATGTGCCTACTGAAACCAAATATGGCTGCTACAGACATAACTATGCTGAGGCGTAGCTGACTTGGTGTTGCCTATTTTTGTCAGTGGAGACTGACAAGAAGACATTCTTCTAAGTATCATCCCACCATCATTTCTCCATTGTTTTAAAATGCAGGGAAATTTTGCAAATTGGCATTATTATTAGTAGCTGGAGGGTACTTTTTTTTTGTGGGGTCGGTCAGGATGGGTGTTCAGGCCCTCTGTCAGATCGCTGGTTTGTTTTTATTATCCCCAGAGAAGAGTAGTGGGCATGTGTTTGGCAGGTCAAAAGTGCGGATCTGTTTCAGAGAATTGAACAGGATCCGCATGGTCATCTCATTCCTTTAAGAATCCTTTGCTTCATCAGCTGGGATTCCACCATGTTTCTATATACTCCTCTATGCGTGGGCACAGGTACCTGGCTTGTTCCAAGAAGTATGCTGGAGAGTTTCCAAATTAACCAGTACGTTGAAAATTATTTGCAGGTTTTCAGCGTTTCACCATAATTTTGATAAGGTTTGTATGTGCCTCCTGAAACCCAAGAAGGCTGTGACGGACATAACTATGCTGAGGAGTAGCTGACTTGGTGTTGCCTATTTTTGTTAGTGGAGACAGACAAGAAGCCATTCTTCTAAGTATCATCCCACCACCATTTTTCCATTGTTTTAAAAGGCAGGGAATATTTGCAAGTTAGCATTATAATTAGTAGCTGGAGGGTACGGTTTTTTTGTGTGTGTGGTCGATGTGGATGGGGCGGTCAGGCCCTCTGTCAGTTCGCTGGTTAGTTTTTATTATCCCCAGAGAGGAGACGTGGGCATGTGTTTGGCAGGTCAAAAGGGCGGATTCTGTTGCAGAGAATTAACGATGATCCCCATGGTCATCCCGTTCCTTTAATAATCCTTTACTTCATCAGCTGGAAATCCACCATGGTTCTATATACTCCTCTTTGTTTGGGAACAGGTAACTGGCTTGTTCCAAGAAGTATGCCGCAGAGTTTTTCAAATAACCACTACGTTGAAAATTATTTGCAGGTGCTCAGCGTTTCACCATAATTGTGATAACGTTTGATTGTGCCTCCTGAAACCCAAGAAGGCTGCGACGGACATAACTATGCTGAGGAGTAGCTGACTTGGTGTTGCCTATTTTTGTTAGTGGAGACTGACAAGAAGCCATTCTTCTAAGTATCATCTCACCACCATTTTTCCATTGTTTTAAAATGCAGGGAAATTTTGCAAGTTAGCATTATAATTAGTAGCTGGAGGGTACGGTTTTGTTTTTGTGTGTGGTCGATGTGGATGGGGGGGTCAGGCCCTCTGTCAGTTCGCTGGTTAGTTTTTATTATCCCCAGAGAGGAGAAGTGGGCATCTGTTTGGCAGGTGAAAAGGGCGGATTCTGTTTCAGAGAATTAACGATGATCCCCATGGTCATCCCGTTCCTTTAATAATCCTTTACTTCATCAGCTGGAAATCCACCATGGTTCTATATACTCCTCTTTGCGTGGGAACAGGTAACTGGCTTGTTCCAAGAAGTATGCCGCAGAGCTTTTCAATTAACCACTACGTTGAATATTATTTGCAGGTGTTCAGCGTTTCACCATAATTGTGATAACGTTTGTTTGTGCCTCCTGAAACCCAAGAAGGCAGCGACGGACATAACTATGCTGAGGCGTAGCTGACTTGGTTTTGCCTATTTTTGTTAGTGGAGACTGACAAGAAGCCATTCTTCTAAGTATCATCTCACCATCATTTTTCCATTGTTTAAAAATGCAGGAAAAATTTTCAAGTTAGCATTATAATTAGTAGCTGGAGGCTACGGTGTTTTTTTTTTTTTTTTCCTGTTGGGTCGGTGTGGATGTGTTGGTCAGGCCCTCTGTCAGTTCGCTGGTTTGTTTTTATTATCCCTAGAGAGGAGAAGTGGGTATTAGTATGGCAGGTGAAAACTGCGGATCTGTTTCAGAGAATGAAACAGGATCCGCGTGGTAATCCCGTTCCTTTAAGAATCCTTTGCTTCATGAGCTGGGAATCCACCATGGTTCTATATACTTCTTTATGAGAGGGCACAGGAAACTGGCTTGTTCCAAGAAGTATGCCTCAGAGCTTTCAATTAACCAGTATGTTGAAAATCCTTTGCAGGTTTTCAGCGTTTCACCATAATAGTGATAACGTGTGTATGTGCCTACTGAAACCAAATATGGCTGCTAAAGACATAAGTATGCTGAGGCGTAGCTGACTTGGTGTTGCCTATTTTTGTCAGTGGAGACTGACAAGAAGCCATTTTTCTAAGTATCATCCCACCATCATTTCTCCATTGTTTAAAAATGCAGGGAAATTTAGCAAATTGGCATTAAAATTAGTAGCTGGAGGGTACCTTTTTTTTTTGTGGGGTCAGTCAGGATGGGTGTTCAGGACTTCTGTCAGATCGCTGGTTTGTTTTTCTAATCCCCAGAGAAGACTAATGGGCATGTGTTTTAGCAGGTGAAAAGTGAGGATTCTGTTTCAGAGAATTAAACAGGATCCGCATGGTGATCTCATTCCTTTAAGAATCCTTTGCTTCATCAGCTGGGATTCCACCATGTTTCTATATATTCCTCTATGCGTGGGCACAGGTACCTGGCTTGTTCCAAGAAGTATGCTGGAGAGTTTTCAAATTAACCAGTACGTTGAAAATTCTTTGCAGGTTTTCAGTTTTTCACCATAATTTTGATAACGTTTGTATGTGCCTCTTGAAACCCAAGAAGGCTGCGACGGACATAACTATGCTGAGGAGTAGCTGACTTGGTGTTGCCTATTTTTGTTAGTGGACACTGAACACAAGCCATTCTTCTAAGTATCATCCCACCACCATTTTTCCATTGTTTTAAAATGCAGGGAAATTTTGCAAGTTAGCATTATAATTAGTAGCTGGAGGCTACGGTGTTGTTTCTTTTTTTTCCTGTGGGGTCGCTGTGGATGTGTTGGTCAGGCCCTCTGTCAGTTCGCTGGTTTGTTTTTATTATCCCCAGAGAGGAGAAGTGGGTATTAGTATGGCAGGTGAAAACTGCGGATCTGTTTCAGAGAATTAATCTGGATCTGCATGGTAATCCCGTTCCTTTAAGAAACCTTTGCTTCATGAGCTGGGAATCCACCATGGTTCTATATACTTCTCTATGCGTAGGCACAGGAAACTGGCTTGTTCCAAGAAGTATACCTCAGAGCTTTTCAATTAACCAGTATGTTGAAAATCCTTTGCAGGTTTTCAGCGTTTCACCATAATTGTGATAACGTGTGTATGTGCCTACTGAAACCAAATATGGCTGCTACGGACATAACTATGCTGAGGCGTAGCTGACTTGGTGTTGCCTATTTTTGTCAGTGGAGACTGACAAGAAGCCATTCTTCTAAGTATCATCCCACCATCATTTCTCCATTGTTTAAAAATGCAGGGAAATTTTCCAAAGTGGCATTATACTTAGTAGCTGGAGGGTACTTTTTTTTTTGTGGGGTCGGTCAGGATGGGTGTTCAGGCCATCTGTCAATTCACTGGTTTGTTTTTATTATCCCCAGAGAAGAGTACTGGGCATGTGTTTGGCAGGTGAAAAGTGCGGATTCCGTTTCAGAGAATTAAACAGGATCCGCATGGTCATCTCATTCCTTTAAGAATCCTTTGCTTCATCAGCTGGGATTCCACCATGTTTCTATATACTCCTCTATGCGTGGGCACAGGTACCTGGCTTGTTCCAAGAACTATGCTGGAGAGTTTTCAAATTAACCAGTACGTTGAAAATTAATTGCAGGTTTTCAGCGTTTCACCATAATTTTGATAACGTTTCTATGTGCCTCCTGAAACCCAAGAAGGCTGCGACGGACATAACTATGCTGAGGAGTAGCTGACTTGGTGTTGCCTATTTTTGTTAGTGGAGACAGACAAGAAGCCATTCTTCTAAGTATCATCCCACCACCATTTTTCCATTGTTTTAAAATGCAGGGAAATTTTGCAAGTTAGCATTATAATTAGTAGCTGGAGGGTACGGTTTTTTTTTGTGTGTGGTCGATGTGGATGGGGGGGTCAGGCCCTCTGTCAGTTCGCTGGTTAGTTTTTATTATCCCCAGAGAGGAGAAGTGGGCATGTGTTTGGCAGGTGAAAAGGGCGGATTCTGTTTCAGAGAATTAAGGATGATCCCCATGGTCATCCCGTTCCTTTAATAATCCTTTACTTCATCAGCTGGAAATCCACCATGGTTCTATAAACTCCTCTTTGCGTGGGAACAGGTAACTGGCTTGTTCCAAGAAGTATGCCGCAGAGCTTTCAATTAACCACTACGTTGAAAATTATTTGCAGGTGTTCAGCGTTTCACCATAGTTGTGATAACGTTTGTTTGTGCCTCCTGAAACCCAAGAAGGCTGCGACCGACATAACTATGCTGACGAGTAGCTGACTTGGTGTTGCCTATTTTTGTTAGTGGAGACAGACAAGAAGCCATTCTTCTAAGTATCATCCCACCACCATTTTTCCATTGTTTTAAAATGCAGGGAAATTTTGCAAGTTAGCATTATAATTAGTAGCTGGAGGGTACGGTTTTTTTGTGTGTGTGGTCGATGTGGATGGGGTGGGTGAGGCCCTCTGTCAGTTCGCTGGTTAGTTTTTATTATCCCCAGAGAGGAGAAGTGGGCATGTGTTTGGCAGGTGAAAAGGGCGGATTCTGTTTCAGAGAATTAACGATGATCCCCATGGTCATTGCGTTCCTTTAATAATCCTTTACTTCATCAGCTGGAAATCCACCATGGTTCTATATACTCCTCTTTGCGTGGGAACAGGTAACTGGCTTGTTCCAAGAAGTATGCCGCAGAGCTTTTCAATTAACCACTACGTTGAAAATTATTTGCAGGTGTTCAGCGTTTCACCATAATTGTGATAACGTTTGTTTGTGCCTCCTGAAACCCAAGAAGGCTGCAACGGACATAACTATGCTGAGGAGTAGCTGACTTGGTGTTGCCTATTTTTGTTAGTGGAGACTGACAAGAAGCCATTCTTCTAAGTATCATACCACCACCATTTTTCCATTGTTTTAAAATGCAGGGAAATTTTGCAAGTTAGCATTATAATTAGTAGCTGGAGGGTACGGTTTTTTTTTTTTGTGTGTGGTCGATGTGGATGTGGGGGTCAGGCCCTCTGTCACTTCGCTGGTTAGTTTTTATTATCCCCAGAGAGGAGAAGTGGGCATGTGTTTGGCAGGTGAAAAGGGCGGATTCTGTTTCAGAGAATTAACGATGATCCCCATGGTCATGCCGATCCTTTAATAATCCTTTCCTTCATCAGCTGGAAATCCACCATGG
Organism: Eulemur rufifrons; assembly: GCF_041146395.1. NCBI lineage: Eukaryota > Metazoa > Chordata > Mammalia > Primates > Lemuridae > Eulemur > Eulemur rufifrons. The sequence goes on from NW_027182840.1 coordinate 128,226, forward strand.
TTCTATATACTCCTCTTTGCGTGGGAACAGGTAACTGGCTTGTTCCAAGAAGTATGCCGCAGAGTTTTTCAATTAACCACTACGTTGAAAATTATTGGCAGGTGTTCAGCGTTTCACCATAATTGTGATAACGTTTGTTTGTGCCTCCTGAAACCCAAGAAGACTGCGACGGACATAACTATGCTGAGGAATAACTGACTTGGTGCTGCCTATTTTTGTTAGTGGAGACAGACAAGAAGCCATTCTTCTAAGTATCATCCCACCACCATTTTTCCATTGTTTTAAAATGCAGGGAAATACTGCAAGTTAGCATTATAAATAGTAGCTGGAGGGTACGGTTTTTTTTGTGTGTGTGGTCGATGTGGATGGGGGGGTCAGGCCCTCTGAAAGTTCGCTGGTTTGTTTTTATTATCCCCAGAGAGGAGAAGTGGGTATTAGTATGGCAGGTGAAAACTGCGGATCTGTTTCAGAGAATTAAACAGGATCCGCATGGTAATCCCGTTCCTTTAAGAATCCTTTGCTTCATGAGCTAGGAATCCACCATGGTTCTATATACTTCTCTATGCGTGGGCACAGGAAACTGGCTTGTTCCAAGAAGTATGCCGCAGAGCATTTCAATTAACCAGTATGTTGAAAATCCTTTGCAGGTTTTCAGCGTTTCACCATAATTGTGATAACGTGTGTATGTGCCTACTGAAACCAAATATGGCTGCTACGGACATAACTATGCTGAGGCGTAGCTGACTTGGTGTTGCCTATTTTTGTTAGTGGAGACTGAAAAGAAGCCATTCTTCTAAGTATCATCCCACCATCATTTCTCCATTGTTTTAAAATGCAGGGAAATTTTGCAAATTGGCATTATAATTAGTAGCTGGAGGGTACTTTTTTTTTGTGGGTCGGTCTGGATGGGTGTTCAGGCCCTCTGTCAGATCGCTGGTTTGTTTTTATTATCCCCAGAGAAGAGTAGTGGGCATGTGTTTGGCAGGTGAAAAGTGCGGATTCTGTTTCAGAGAATTAAACAGGATCCGCATGGTCATCTCATTCTTTAAGAATCCTTTGCTTCATCAGCTGGGATTCCACCATGTTTCTATATACTCCTCTATGCGTGGGCATAGGTACCTGGCTTGTTCGAAGAAGTATGCTGGAGAGTTTTCAAATTAACCAGTACGTTGAAAATTATTTGCTGGTTTTCAGCGTTTCACCATAATTGTGATAAAGTTTGTTTGTGCCCCCTGAAACCCAAGAAGGCTGCGACGGACATAACTATGCTGAGGAGTAGCTGACTTGGTGTTTCCCATTTTTGTTAGTAGAGACTGACAAGAAGCCATTCTTCTAAGTATCCTCCCACCACCAATTTTTCATTGTTTTAAAATGCAGGGAAACTTTGCAAGTTAGCATTCTAATTAGTAGCCGGAGGGTACGGTTTTTTATTTTTTGTGTGGTCAATGCTGATGGGGGGGGTCAGGCCCTCTGTCAGTTCGCTGGTTAGTATTTATTATCCCCAGAGAGGAGAAGTGGGCATGTGTTTGGCAGGTGAAAAGGGCGGATTCTGTTTCAGAGAATTAACGATGATCCCCATGGTCATCCCGTTCCTTTAATAATCCTTTAGTTCATCAGCTGGAAATCCACCATGGTTCTATATACTCCTCTTTGTGTGGGAACAGGTAATTGGCTTGTTCCAAGAAGTAAGCCGCAGAGCTTTTCAATTAACCACTACGTTGAAAATTATTTGTAGGTGTTCAGCGTTTCACCATAATTGTGATAACGTTTGTTTGTGCCTCCTGAAACCCAAGAAGACTGCAACGGACATAAATATGCTGAGGAGTAGCAGACTTGGTGTTGCCTATTTTTGTTAGTGGAGACTGACAAGAAGCCATTCTTCTAAGTATCATCCCACCACCATTTTTCCGTTGTTTTAAAATGCAGGGAAATTTTGCAAGTTAGCATTATACTTAGTAGCTGGAGGGTACGGTTTTTTTTGTGTGTGTGTTCGATGTGGATGGGGGGGGCCAGGCCCTCTTTCAGTTCGCTGGTTAGTTTTTATTATCCCCAGAGAGGAGAAGTGGGTATTAGTATGGCAGGTGAAAACTGCAGATCTGTTTCAGAGAATTAAACAGGATCCGCATGGTAATCCCGTTCTTTTAAGAATCCTTTGCTTCATGAGCTGGGAATCCACCATGGTTCTATATACTTCTCTATGCGTGGGCACAGGAAACTGGCTTGTTCCAAGAAGTATGCCTCAGAGCTTTTCAATTAACCAGTATGTTGAAAATCCTTTGCAGGTTTTCAGCGTTTCACCATAATTGTGATAACGTGTGTATGTGCCTACTGAAACCAAAAATGGCTGCTACGGACATAACTATGCTGAGGCGTAGCTGACTTGGTGTTGCCTATTTTTGTCAGTGGAGACTGACAAGAAGCCATTCTTCTAAGTATCATCCCACCATCATTTCTCCATTGTTTAAAAATGCAGGGAAATTTTGCAAATTGGCATTATAATTAGTAGCTGGAGGGTACTTTTTATTTTTGTGGGGTCGGTCAGGATGGGTGTTCAGGCCCTCTGTCAGATCGCTGGTTTGTTTTTATTATCCCCAGAGAAGAGTGGTGGGCATGTGTTTGGAAGGTGAAAAGTGCGGATTCTGTTTCAGAGGATTAAACAGGATCCGCATGGTCATCTCATTGCTTTAAGAATCCTTTGCTTCATCAGCTGGGATTCCACCATGTTTCTATATACTCCTCTATGCGTGGGCACAGGTACCTGGCTTGATCCAAGAAGTATGCTGGAGAGTTTTCAAATTAACCAGTACGTTGAAAATTATTTGCAGGTTTTCAGCGTTTCACCATAATTTTTATAACGTTTGTTTGTGCCTCCTGAAACCCAAGAAGGCTGCGACGGACATAACTATGCTGAGGAGTAGCTGACTTGGTGTTGCCTATTTTTGTTAGTGGAGACTGACAAGAAGCCATTCTTCTAAGTATCATCCCACCACCATTTTTCCATTGTTTTAAAATGCAGGGAAATTTTGCAAGTTAGCATTATAATTAGTAGCTGGAGGGTACGGTTTTTTTTGTGTGTGTGGTCGATGTGGATGGGGGGGTCAGGCCCTCTGTCAGTTCGCTGGTTAGTTTTAATTATCCCCAGAGAGGAGAACTGGGCATGTGTTTGGCAGGTGAAAGGGCGGATTCTATTTCAGAGAATTAACGATGATCCCCATGGTCATCCCGTTCCTTTAATAATCGTTTACATCATGAGCTGGAAATCAACCATGGTTCTATATACTCCTCTTTGCGTGGGAACAGGTAACTGGCTTGTTCCAAGAAGTATGCCGCAGATCTTTTCAATTAACAACTACGTTGAAAATTATTTGCAGGTGTTCAGCGTTTAACCCTAACCAGAACCCCTAAAGCTAACCCTGAACCCTATCCCTAACCCTAGCAGTAAACTTTAACCCTAAACCTAAACCCCACCCGTAACCCTAATCCTATCCTTTTACCCTAAAACTAACCCCTAAACCTAACCCCTATACCTCACCCTAACTCTAACCCCAATCCTAATTCTAACCATACCCCTTCATAAAACACTAACTCCTAACCGCTAACCCTAACACTAACTAAAAACCCCAATCACTAATCCCTAACCCTAACGCTTAACCTTTACCCTAACCGTTAACCCTCACCCTAAATCTTAACACTGACCCTAACCTTAACCTTTAACTCTAAGCCTAACACTTAACCCTACAGTAAGGAAGACCCTTAATGCTAATGGGATCCCTTATCCCTAACCCTAACACTACAGCTAAAAATAACCCTAACCTTGGATCCTTAAACCTAACCCCTAACACTTACTTTAACCCCAAACCCTAAGACTAATCCTAAGCATTAAACCTAACCCTATCTCTTAACCCTAACGCTAGCCCTTACCCTAAAGCCTAGATCTAACCCTAAATCTAACCTACCGCCTAATGCAAATCTTAAGCCCTAATGCTAACACTAACCCTGAACCCAAACCTACCCGTAACCCTTAACACTAACCCTATCCGTGAACCTAAACCCTGTCCCTAACCATTACCCGCACCCAAGCATTTAACCCTGACCCTAACCCTAATTCTTAATGATAAACTTAACACTAAACCCTAACCCTAAGCCCAACACTTAACCCTAATCCTATCCCTTAACCCTAACCCTAACCCTAATGCTAACCCCTAAACATAACCCTAACCTTGACCAGTAAACCTAACCCTAACCTCTAACACAAACCATACCACATAACTCTAACCCTAACCCTAACCCTAACCCTAAACGCTAACTCTTAACCTTAACCCTAAGCGTTAACTATCACGCAAACCTTTAATCCTAACCCTAATCCCTAACCCTAAGCCCTCACCCTAACACTAAACTTCATCCATAACCCTAACCAGATCCTAACCCTAAATCTAATTCTCAGACTTCTTGCTTTCTTAGAGTTTAGAAAGCCTGCAATCCTCCCATGCCATGCGTGAAAGGAGGCTCTACCACTGTGTCCTGCATGAAACCCACGGGCCCATACCCAGAGTATGATAGAGTGGGTTCCCGGGTACAATCCCAGCCCCCTAAACTCCCCCCGCCCGCCTAATGCAGACAGGGCCCGTGCGCTAAGCATAAACAATACCTTTAACAGATAACCCTAACCCTGAACATAACACCCAACCCTGTTCCTATTTCTCCCCTTAACAGGTAAACCTCACCATGTGCCTAACTTTAACCTCTTATCCTAACGTTAATGCATAACCCATTTCCTGAGAACAAACCCTATCCCATAATTCTAACCCTATCTCCTAGTCATCACTGTGACACCTAATCCCTAACCCTAATTCTAAACCGCTAACCCTAACCGTAACCCTACCTACAACCCTAACACTCACAGTAACCCTTACTTCTAACCCCAACGCTATGCCTAACAAAAACCCTAACCCTTGACCCTAACCCTTCACCCTAACCCCTAAGCCTTACCCTAACCTTTAACTCTAATCCTCATCCTAACCATTAAACCTAACCCTAGCTCTTAAAGCTAATCCTAAACCTTACCCTCACGACTAGACCTAACCCTGACACTAACCTAACACCTAACCCTAACCAGAACCCCTAAAGCTAACCCTGAACCCTATCCCTAACCCTAGCAGTAAACTTTAACCCTAAACCTAAGCCCCAACCGTAACCCTAATCCTATCCTTTTACCCTAAAGCTAACCCCTAAACCTAACCCCTATACCTCACCCTAACTCTAACCCCAATCCTAATTCTAACCATACCCCTTCATAAAACACTAACTCCTAACCGCTAACCCTAACACTAACCAAAAACCCTAATCACTAATCCCTAACCCTAACGCTTAACCTTTACCCTAACCGTTAACCCTCACCCTAAATCTTAACACTGACCCTAACCTTCACCTTTAACTCTAAGCCTAACCTTTAACCCTACAGTAAGGAAGACCCTTAATGCTAATGGAATCCCTTATCCCTAACCCTAACACTACAGCTAAAAATAACCCTAACCTTGGATCCTTAAACCTAACCCCTAACACTTACTTTAACCCCAAACCCTAACCCTAATCCTAAGCATTAAACCTAACCCTATCTCTTAACCCTAACGCTAGCCCTTACCCTAACGCCTAGATCTAAAACTAAATCTAACCTACCGCCTAATCCTAACCTTAAGCCCTAATGCTAACACTAACCCTGAACCCTAAACCTACCCGTAACCCTCAACACTAACCCTATCCGTGAACCTAAACCCTGACCCTAACCATTACCCGCACCCAAGCATTTAACCCTGACCGTAACCCTAATCCTTAATGATAACCTTAACACTAAACCCTAACCCTAAGCCCAACACCTAACCCTAATCCTATCCCTTAACCCTAACACGAACCCTAATGCTAAACCCTAAACGTAACCCTAACCGTGACCAGTAAACCTAACCCTAACCTCTAACACAAAACATAGCACATAACTCTAACCCTAAAACTAACCCTAACCCTAACCCTAAACTCTAACTCTTAACCTTAACCCTCAGCGTTAACTTTCACGCTAATCTTTAATCCTAACCCTAATCCTAATCTTCAACCCTAAACCTAACACTTAACCCTAACCCTGTACCAAACCCTAACCCCTCATCTTAACCCTACCCGTAAATCTCAACCCTAAACCAAAGTGTAACCGTTAAACCTAAGAGTAACCTTTAACCCTAACCCTAATCCCTAACCCTAAACCCTCACCCTAACACTAAACTTCATCCTTAACCCTAACCAGAATCCTAACCCTAAATCTAATTCTCAGACTTCTTGCTTTCTTAGAGTTTAGAAAGCCTGCAATCCTCCCATGCCATGCGTGAAAGGAGGCTCTACCACTGTGTCCTGCATGAAACCCACGGGCCCATAGCCAGAGTATGATAGAGTGGGTTCCCGGGTACAATCCCAGCCCCTTAAACTCCCCCGGCCCGCGTAATGCAGACCGGGCCCGTGCGCTAAGCATAAACAATACCTTTAACAGATAACCCTAACCCTGAACATAACACCCAACCCTGTTCCTATTTCTCCCCCTAACACGTAAACCTCACCATGCGCCTAACTTTAACCTCTTATCCTAACGTTAATGCATAACCCATTTCCTGAGAACAACCCCTATCCCATAATTCTAACCCTATCTCCTAGTCATCACTGTGACACCTAATCCCTAACCCTAATTCTAAACCGCTAACCCTAACCGTAACCCTACCTACAACCCTAACACTGACAGTAACCCTTACTTCTAACCCCAACGCTATGCCTAACAAAAACCCTAACCCTTCACCCTAACCCTTCCCCCTAACCCCTAAGCCTTACCCTAACCCTTAACCCTAATCCTAATCCTAACCATTAAACCTAACCCTGGCTCTTAAAGCTAACCCTAAACCTTACCCTCACGACTAGACCTAATCCTGACACTAACCTAACACCTAACCCTAACCAGAACCCCTAAAGCTAACCCTGAACCCTATCCCTAACCCTAGCAGTAAACTTTAACCCTAAACCTAACCCCAACCCGTAGCCCTAATCCTATCCTTTTACCCTAAAACTAACCCCTAAACCTAACCCCGTATACCTCACCCTAACTCTAACCCCAATCCTAATTCTAACCATACCCCTTCATAAAACACTAACTCCTAACCGCTAACCCTAACACTAACCAAAAACCCTAATCACTAATCCCTAACCCTAACGCTTAACCTTTACCCTAACCGTTAACCCTCACCCTAAATCTTAACACTGACCCTAACCTTCACCTTTAACTCTAAGCCTAACCTTTAACCCTACAGTAAGGAAGACCCTTAATGCTAATGGAATCCCTTATCCCTAACCCTAACACTACAGCTAAAAATAACCCTAACCTTGGATCCTTAAACCTAACCCCTAACACTTACTTTAACCCCAAACCCTAACCCTAATCCTAAGCATTAAACCTAACCCTATCTCTTAACCCTAACGCTAGCCCTTACCCTAACGCCTAGATCTAAAACTAAATCTAACCTACCGCCTAATCCTAACCTTAAGCCCTAATGCTAACACTAACCCTGAACCCTAAACCTACTCGTAACCCTCAACACTAACCCTATCCGTGAACCTAAACCCTGACCCTAACCATTACCCGCACCCAAGCATTTAACCCTGACCGTAACCCTAATCCTTAATGATAACCTTAACACTAAACCCTAACCCTAAGCCCAACACCTAACCCTAATCCTATCCCTTAACCCTAACACGAACCCTAATGCTAAACCCTAAACGTAACCCTAACCGTGACCAGTAAACCTAACCCTAACCTCTAACACAAAACATAGCACATAACTCTAACCCTAAAACTAACCCTAACCCTAACCCTAAACTCTAACTCTTAACCTTAACCCTCAGCGTTAACTTTCACGCTAATCTTTAATCCTAACCCTAATCCTAATCTTCAACCCTAAACCTAACACTTAACCCTAACCCTGTACCAAACCCTAACCCCTCATCTTAACCCTACCCGTAAATCTCAACCCTAAACCAAAGTGTAACCGTTAAAACTAAGAGTAACCTTTAACCCTAACCCTAATCCCTAACCCTAAACCCTCACCCTAACACTAAACTTCATCCTTAACCCTAACCAGAATCCTAACCCTAAATCTAATTCTCAGACTTCTTGCTTTCTTAGAGTTTAGAAAGCCTGCAATCCTCCCATGCCATGCGTGAAAGGAGGCTCTACCACTGTGTCCTGCATGAAACCCACGGGCCCATACCCAGAGTATGATAGAGTGGGTACCCGGGTACAATCCCAGCCCCTTAAACTCCCCCGGCCCGCGTAATGCAGACCGGGCCCGTGCGCTAAGCATAAACAATACCTTTAACAGATAACCCTAACCCTGAACATAACACCCAACCCTGTTCCTATTTCTCCCCCTAACACGTAAACCTCACCATGCGCCTAACTTTAACCTCTTATCCTAAGGTTAATGCATAACCCATTTCCTGAGAACAACCCCTATCCCATAATTCTAACCCTATCTCCTAGTCATCACTGTGACACCTAATCCCTAACCCTAATTCTAAACCGCTAACCCTAACCGTAACCCTACCTACAACCCTAACACTGACAGTAACCCTTACTTCTAACCCCAACGCTATGCCTAACAAAAACCCTAACCCTTCACCCTAACCCTTCCCCCTAACCCCTAAGCCTTACCCTAACCCTTAACCCTAATCCTAATCCTAACCATTAAACCTAACCCTGGCTCTTAAAGCTAACCCTAAACCTTACCCTCACGACTAGACCTAATCCTGACACTAACCTAACACCTAACCCTAACCAGAACCCCTAAAGCTAACCCTGAACCCTATCCCTAACCCTAGCAGTAAACTTTAACCCTAAACCTAACCCCAACCCGAAGCCCTAATCCTATCCTTTTACCCTAAAACTAACCCCTAAACCTAACCCCTATACCTCACCCTAACTCTAACCCCAATCCTAATTCTAACCATACCCCTTCATAAAACACTAACTCCTAACCGCTAACCCTAACACTAACCAAAAACCCTAATCACTAATCCCTAACCCTAACGCTTAACCTTTACCCTAACCGTTAACCCTCACCCTAAATCTTAACACTGACCGTAACCTTAACCTTTAACTCTAAGCCTAACCCTTAACCCTACAGTAAGGAAGACCCTTAATGCTAATGGGATCCCTTATCCCTAACCCTAACACTACAGCTAAAAATAACCCTAACCTTGGATCCTTAAACCTAACCCCTAACACTTACTTTAACCCCAAACCCTAACCATAATCCTAAGCATTAAACCTAACCCTATCTCTTAACCCTAACGCTAGCCCTTACCCTAACGCCTAGATCTAACCCTAAATCTAACCTACCGCCTAATCCTAACCTTAAGCCCTAATGCTAACACTAACCCTGAACCCTAAACCTACCCGTAACCCTCAACACTAACCCTATCCGTGAACCTAAACCCTGACCCTAACCATTACCCGCACCCAAGCATTTAACCCTGACCGTAACCCTAATCCTTAATGATAACCTTAACACTAAACCCTAACCCTAAGCCCAACACCTAACCCTAATCCTATCCCTTAACCCTAACACGAACCCTAATGCTAAACCCTAAACGTAACCCTAACCGTGACCAGTAAACCTAACCCTAACCTCTAACACAAAACATAGCACATAACTCTAACCCTAAAACTAACCCTAACCCTAACCCTAAACTCTAACTCTTAACCTTAACCCTCAGCGTTAACTTTCACGCTAATCTTTAATCCTAACCCTAATCCTAATCTTCAACCCTAAACCTAACACTTAACCCTAACCCTGTACCAAACCCTAACCCCTCATCTTAACCCTACCCGTAAATCTCAACCCTAAACCAAAGTGTAACCGTTAAACCTAAGAGTAACCTTTAACCCTAACCCTAATCCCTAACCCTAAACCCTCACCCTAACACTAAACTTCATCCTTAACCCTAACCAGAATCCTAACCCTAAATCTAATTCTCAGACTTCTTGCTTTCTTAGAGTTTAGAAAGCCTGCAATCCTCCCATGCCATGCGTGAAAGGAGGCTCTACCACTGTGTCCTGCATGAAACCCACGGGCCCATACCCAGAGTATGATAGAGTGGGTTCCCGGGTACAATCCCAGCCCCTTAAACTCCCCCGGCCCGCGTAATGCAGACCGGGCCCGTGCGCTAAGCATAAACAATACCTTTAACAGATAACCCTAACCCTGAACATAACACCCAACCCTGTTCCTATTTCTCCCCCTAACACGTAAACCTCACCATGCGCCTAACTTTAACCTCTTATCCTAACGTTAATGCATAACCCATATCCTGAGAACAACCCCTATCCCATAATTCTAACCCTATCTCCTAGTCATCACTGTGACACCTAATCCCTAACCCTAATTCTAAACCGCTAACCCTAACCGTAACCCTACCTACAACCCTAACACTGACAGTAACCCTTACTTCTAACCCCAACGCTATGCCTAACAAAAACCCTAACCCTTGACCCTAACCCTTCCCCCTAACCCCTAAGCCTTACCCTAACCCTTAACCCTAATCCTAATCCTAACCATTAAACCTAACCCTGGCTCTTAAAGCTAACCCTAAACCTTACCCTCACGACTAGACCTAATCCTGACACTAACCTAACACCTAACCCTAACCAGAACCCCTAAAGCTAACCCTGAACCCTATCCCTAACCCTAGCAGTAAACTTTAACCCTAAACCTAACCCCAACCCGTAGCCCTAATCCTATCCTTTTACCCTAAAATTAACCCCTAAACCTAACCCCTATACCTCACCCTAACTCTAACCCCAATCCTAATTCTAACCATACCCCTTCATAAAACACTAACTCCTAACCGCTAACCCTAACACTAACCAAAAACCCTAATCACTAATCCCTAACCCTAACGCTTAACCTTTACCCTAACCGTTAACCTTCACCCTAAATCTTAACACTGACCCTAACCTTCACCTTTAACTCTAAGCCTAACCTTTAACCCTACAGTAAGGAAGACCCTTAATGCTAATGGAATCCCTTATCCCTAACCCTAACACTACAGCTAAAAATAACCCTAACCTTGGATCCTTAAACCTAACCCCTAACACTTACTTTAACCCCAAACCCTAACCCTAATCCTAAGCATTAAACCTAACCCTATCTCTTAACCCTAACGCTAGCCCTTACCCTAACGCCTAGATCTAAAACTAAATCTAACCTACCGCCTAATCCTAACCTTAAGCCCTAATGCTAACACTAACCCTGAACCCTAAACCTACCCGTAACCCTCAACACTAACCCTATCCGTGAACCTAAACCCTGACCCTAACCATTACCCGCACCCAAGCATTTAACCCTGACCGTAACCCTAATCCTTAATGATAACCTTAACACTAAACCCTAACCCTAAGCCCAACACCTAACCCTAATCCTATCCCTTAACCCTAACACGAACCCTAATGCTAAACCCTAAACGTAACCCTAACCGTGACCAGTAAACCTAACCCTAACCTCTAACACAAAACATAGCACATAACTCTAACCCTAAAACTAACCCTAACCCTAACCCTAAACTCTAACTCTTAACCTTAACCCTCAGCGTTAACTTTCACGCTAATCTTTAATCCTAACCCTAATCCTAATCTTCAACCCTAAACCTAACACTTAACCCTAACCCTGTACCAAACCCTAACCCCTCATCTTAACCCTACCCGTAAATCTCAACCCTAAACCAAAGTGTAACCGTTAAACCTAAGAGTAACCTTTAACCCTAACCCTAATCCCTAACCCTAAACCCTCACCCTAACACTAAACTTCATCCTTAACCCTAACCAGAATCCTAACCCTAAATCTAATTCTCAGACTTCTTGCTTTCTTAGAGTTTAGAAAGCCTGCAATCCTCCCATGCCATGCGTGAAAGGAGGCTCTACCACTGTGTCCTGCATGAAACCCACGGGCCCATACCCAGAGTATGATAGAGTGGGTTCCCGGGTACAATCCCAGCCCCTTAAACTCCCCCCGCCCGCCTAATGCAGACCGGGCCCGTGCGCTAAGCATAAACAATACCTTTAACAGATAACCCTAACCCTGAACATAACACCCAACCCTGTTCCTATTTCTCCCCCTAACACGTAAACCTCACCATGCGCCTAACTTTAACCTCTTATCCTAACGTTAATGCATAACCCATTTCCTGAGAACAACCCCTATCCCATAATTCTAACCCTATCTCCTAGTCATCACTGTGACACCTAATCCCTAACCCTAATTCTAAACCGCTAACCCTAACCGTAACCCTACCTACAACCCTAACACTGACAGTAACCCTTACTTCTAACCCCAACGCTATGCCTAACAAAAACCCTAACCCTTCACCCTAACCCTTCCCCCTAACCCCTAAGCCTTACCCTAACCCTTAACCCTAATCCTAATCCTAACCATTAAACCTAACCCTGGCTCTTAAAGCTAACCCTAAACCTTACCCTCACGACTAGACCTAATCCTGACACTAACCTAACACCTAACCCTAACCAGAACCCCTAAAGCTAACCCTGAACCCTATCCCTAACCCTAGCAGTAAACTTTAACCCTAAACCTAACCCCAACCCGTAGCCCTAATCCTATCCTTTTACCCTAAAATTAACCCCTAAACCTAACCCGTATACCTCACCCTAACTCTAACCCCAATCCTAATTCTAACCATACCCCTTCATAAAACACTAACTCCTAACCGCTAACCCTAACACTAACCAAAAACCATAATCACTAATCCCTAACCCTAACGCTTAACCTTTACCCTAACCGTTAACCCTCACCCTAAATCTTAACACTGACCGTAACCTTAACCTTTAACTCTAAGCCTAACCCTTAACCCTACAGTAAGGAAGACCCTTAATGCTAATGGGATCCCTTATCCCTAACCCTAACACTACAGCTAAAAATAACCCTAACCTTGGATCCTTAAACCTAACCCCTAACAATTACTTTAACCCCAAACCATAACCCAAATCCTAAGCATTAAACCTAAACCTATCTCCTAACCCTAACGCTAGCCCTTACCCTAACGCCTAGATCTAACCCTAAATCTAACCTACCGCCTAATCCTAACCTTAAGCCCTAATGCTAACTCTAACCCTGAACCCTAAACCTACCCGTAACCCTTAACACTAACCCTATCCGTGAACCTTAACCCTGACCCTAACCATTACCCGCACCCAAGCATTTAACCCTGACCCTAACCCTAATCCTTAATGCTAACCCTAACACTAAACCCTAACCCTAAAACCAACACTTAACCCTAATCCTATCCCTTAACCCTAACCCTAACCCTAATGCTAACCCCTAAACGTAACCCTAACCGTGACCAGAAACCTAACCCTAACCTCTAACACAAACCATAGCACATAACTCTAACCCTAAAACTAACCCTAACCATAACCCTAACCCTAACCCCTAACTCTTAACATTAACCCTAAGCGTTAACTCTCACGCTAACCTTTAATCCTAACCCTAATCCTAATCTTCAACCCTAAACCTAACACTTAACCCTAACCCTGTACCAAACCCTAACCCCTCATCTTAACCCTAACCGTAAACCTCAACCCTAAACCAAAGTGTAACCGTTAAACCTAAGAGTAACCTTTAACCCTAACCCTAATCCCTAACCCTAAGCCCTCACCCTAACACTAAACTTCATCCTTAACCCTAACCAGAATCCTAACCCTAAATCTAATTCTCAGACTTCTTGCTTTCTTAGAGTTTAGAAAGCCTGCAATCCTCCCATGTCATGCGTGAAAGGAGGCTCTACCACTGTGTCCTGCATGAAACCCACGGGCCCATACCCAGAGTATGATAGAGTGGGTTCCCGGGTACAATCCCAGACCCCTAAACTCCCCCCGCCCGCATAATGCAGACAGGGCCCGTGCGCTAAGCATAAACAATACCTTTAACAGATAACCCTAACCCTGAACATAACACCCAACCCTGTTCCTATTTCTCCCCTTAACACGTAAACCTCACCGTGCGCCTAACTTTAACCTCTTATCCTAACGTTAATGCATAACCCATTTCCTGAGAACAACCCCTATCCCATAATTCTAACCCTATCTCCTAGTCATCACTGTGACACCTAATCCCTAACCCTAATTCTAAACCGCTAACCCTAAGCGTAACCCTACCTACAACTCTAACACTGACAGTAACCCTTACTTCTAACCCCAACGCTATGCCTAACAAAAACCCTAACCCTTCACCCTAACCCCTAAGCCTTACCCTAACCCTTAACCCTAATCCTAATCCTAATCATTAAACCTAACCCTAGCTCTTAAAGCTTACCCTAAACCTTACCCTCACGACTAGACCTAACCCTGACACTAACCTAACACCTAACCCTAACAATAACCCCTAAAGCTAACCTTGAACCCTATCCCTAACCCTAGCAGTAAACTTTAACCCGAAACCTAAGCCTAACCCGTAGCCCTAATCCTATCCTTTTACCCTAAAACTAACCCCTAAACCTAACCCCTATACCTCACCCTAACTCTAACCCCAATCCTAATTCTAACCATACCCCTTCATAAAACACTAACTCCTAACCGCTAACCCTAACACTAACCAAAAACCTTAATCACTAATCCCTAACCCTAATGCTTAACCTTTTCCTGACCGTTAACCCTCACCCTAAATCTTAACACTGACCCTAACCTTAACCTTTAACTCTAAGCCTAATCCTTAACCCTACAGTAAGGAAGACCCTTAATGCTAATGGGATCCCTTATCCCTAACCCTAACACTACAGCTAAAAATAACCCTAACTTTTGATCCTTAAACCTAACCCCTAACACTTACTTTAACCCCAAACCCTAACCCTAACCCTAACCCTAACCCTTAACATTAACCCTAAGCGTTAACTCTCACGCTAACCTTTAATCCTAACCCTAATCCTAATCTTCAACCCTAAACCTAACACTTAACCCTAACCCTGTACCAAACCCTAACCCCTCATCTTAACCCTAACCGTAAACCTCAACCCTAAACCAAAGTGTAACCGTTAAACCTAAGAGTAACCTTTAACCCTAACCCTAATCCCTAACCCTAAACCCTCACCCTAACACTAAACTTCATCCTTAACCCTAACCATAATCCTAACCCTAAATCTAATTCTCAGACTTCTTGCTTTCTTAGAGTTTAGAAAGCCTGCAATCCTCCCATGCCATGCGTGAAAGGAGGCTCTACCACTGTGTCCTGCATGAAACCCACAGGCCCATACCCAGAGTATGATAGAGTGGGTTCCCGGGTACAATCCCAGCCCCTTAAACTACCCCCGCCCGCCTAATGCAGACCGGGCCCGTGCGCTAAGCATAAACAATACCTTTAACAGATAACCCTAACCCTGAACATAACACCCAACCCTGTTCCTATTTCTCCCCCTAACACGTAAACCTCACCATGCACCTAACTTTAACCTCTTATCCTAACGTTAATGCATAACCCATTTCCTGAGAACAACCCCTATCCCATAATTCTAACCCTATCTCCTAGTCATCACTGTGACACCTAATCCCTAACCCTAATTCTAAACCGCTAACCCTAAGCGTAACCCTACCTACAACCCTAACACTGACAGTAACCCTTACTTCTAACCCCAACGCTATGCCTAACAAAAACCCTAACCCTTCACCCTAACCCCTAAGCCTTACCCTAACCCTTAACCCTAATCCTAATCCTAATCATTAAACCTAACCCTAGCTCTTAAAGCTCACCCTAAACCTTACCCTCACGACTAGACCTAACCCTGACACTAACCTAACACCTAACCCTAACAATAACCCCTAAAGCTAACCTTGAACCCTATCCCTAACCCTAGCAGTAAACTTTAACCCGAAACCTAAGCCTAACCCGTAGCCCTAATCCTATCCTTTTACCCTAAAACTAACCCCTAAACCTAACCCCTATACCTCACCCTAACTCTAACCCCAATCCTAATTCTAACCATACCCCTTCATAAAACACTAACTCCTAACCGCTAACCCTAACACTAACCAAAAACCTTAATCACTAATCCCTAACCCTAACGCTTAACCTTTTCCTGACCGTTAACCCTCACCCTAAATCTTAACACTGACCCTAACCTTAACCTTTAACTCTAAGCCTAATCCTTAAGCCTACAGTAAGGAAGACCCTTAATGCTAATGGGATCCCTTATCCCTAACCCTAACACTACAGCTAAAAATAACCCTAACTTTTGATCCTTAAACCTAACCCCTAACACTTACTTTAACCCCAAACCCTAACCCTAACCCTAACCCTAACCCTTAACATTAACACTAAGCGTTAACTCTCACGCTAACCTTTAATCCTAACCCTAATCCTAATCTTCAACCCTAAACCTAACACTTAACCCTAACCCTGTACCAAACCCTAACCCCTCATCTTAACCCTAACCGTAAACCTCAACCCTAAACCAAAGTGTAACCGTTAAACCTAAGAGTAACCTTTAACCCTAACCCTAATCCCTAACCCTAAACCCTCACCCTAACACTAAACTTCATCCTTAACCCTAACCATAATCCTAACCCTAAATCTAATTCTCAGACTTCTTGCTTTCTTAGAGTTTAGAAAGCCTGCAATCCTCCCATGCCATGCGTGAAAGGAGGCTCTACCACTGTGTCCTGCATGAAACCCACAGGCCCATACCCAGAGTATGATAGAGTGGGTTCCCGGGTACAATCCCAGCCCCTTAAACTCCCCCCGCCCGCCTAATGCAGACCGGGCCCGTGCGCTAAGCATAAACAATACCTTTAACAGATAACCCTAACCCTGAACATAACACCCAACCCTGTTCCTATTTCTCCCCCTAACACGTAAACCTCACCATGCACCTAACTTTAACCTCTTATCCTAACGTTAATGCATAACCCATTTCCTGAGAACAACCCCTATCCCATAATTCTAACCCTATCTCCTAGTCATCACTGTGACACCTAATCCCTAACCCTAATTCAAAACCGCTAACCCTAACCGTAACCCTACCTACAACCCTAACACTGACAGTAACCCTTACTTCTAACCCCAACGCTATGCCTAACAAAAACCCTAACCCTTGACCCTAACCCTTCACCCTAACCCCTAAGCCTTACCCTAACCCTTAACCCTAATCCTAATCCTAACCATTAAACCTAACCCTAGCTCTTAAAGCTAACCCTAAACCTTACCCTCACGACTAGACCTAACCCTGACACTAACCTAACACCTAACCCTAACCAGAACCCCTAAAGCTAACCCTGAACCCTATCCCTAACCCTAGCAGTAAACTTTAACCCTAAACCTAAGCCCAACCCGTAGCCCTAATCCTATCCTTTTACCCTAAAACTAACCCCTAAACCTAACCCGTATACCTCACCCTAACTCTAACCCCAATCCTAATTCTAACCATACCCCTTCATAAAACACTAACTCCTAACCGCTAGCCCTAACACTAACCAAAAACCCTAATCACTAATCCCTAACCCTAACGCTTAACCTTTACCCTAACCGTTAACCCTCACCCTAAATCTTAACACTGACGGTAACCTTAACCTTTAACTCTAAGCCTAACCCTTAACCCTACAGTAAGGAAGACCCTAATGCTAATGGGATCCCTTATCCCTAACCCTAACACTACAGCTAAAAATAACCCTAACCTTGGATCCTTAAACCTAACCCCTAACACTTACTTTAACCACAAACCCTAACCCAAATCCTAAGCATTAAACCTAATCCTATCTCTTAACCCTAACGCTAGCCCTTACCCTAACGCCTAGATCTAACCCTAAATCTAACCTACCACCTAATCCTAACCTTAAGGCCTAATGCTAACACTAACCCTGAACCCTAAACCTACCCGTAACCCTCAACACTAACCCTATCCGTGAACCTTAACCCTGACCCTAACCATTACCCGCACCCAAGCATTTAACCCTGACCGTAACCCTAATCCTTAATGATAACCTTAACACTAAACCCTAACCCTAAGCCCAACACCTAACCCTAATCCTATCCCTTAACCCTAACACGAACCCTAATGCTAAACCCTAAACGTAACCCTAACCGTGACCAGTAAACCTAACCCTAACCTCTAACACAAAACATAGCACATAACTCTAACCCTAAAACTAACCCTAACCCTAACCCTAAACTCTAACTCTTAACCTTAACCCTCAGCGTTAACTTTCACGCTAATCTTTAATCCTAACCCTAATCCTAATCTTCAACCCTAAACCTAACACTTAACCCTAACCCTGTACCAAACCCTAACCCCTCATCTTAACCCTACCCGTAAATCTCAACCCTAAACCAAAGTGTAACCGTTAAACCTAAGAGTAACCTTTAACCCTAACCCTAATCCCTAACCCTAAACCCTCACCCTAACACTAAACTTCATCCTTAACCCTAACCAGAATCCTAACCCTAAATCTAATTCTCAGACTTCTTGCTTTCTTAGAGTTTAGAAAGCCTGCAATCCTCCCATGCCATGCGTGAAAGGAGGCTCTACCACTGTGTCCTGCATGAAACCCACGGGCCCATAGCCAGAGTATGATAGAGTGGGTTCCCGGGTACAATCCCAGCCCCTTAAACTCCCCCGGCCCGCGTAATGCAGACCGGGCCCGTGCGCTAAGCATAAACAATACCTTTAACAGATAACCCTAACCCTGAACATAACACCCAACCCTGTTCCTATTTCTCCCCCTAACACGTAAACCTCACCATGCGCCTAACTTTAACCTCTTATCCTAACGTTAATGCATAACCCATTTCCTGAGAACAACCCCTATCCCATAATTCTAACCCTATCTCCTAGTCATCACTGTGACACCTAATCCCTAACCCTAATTCTAAACCGCTAACCCTAACCGTAACCCTACCTACAACCCTAACACTGACAGTAACCCTTACTTCTAACCCCAACGCTATGCCTAACAAAAACCCTAACCCTTCACCCTAACCCTTCCCCACAACCCCTAAGCCTTACCCTAACCCTTAACCCTAATCCTAATCCTAACCATTAAACCTAACCCTGGCTCTTAAAGCTAACCCTAAACCTTACCCTCACGACTAGACCTAATCCTGACACTAACCTAACACCTAACCCTAACCAGAACCCCTAAAGCTAACCCTGAACCCTATCCCTAACCCTAGCAGTAAACTTTAACCCTAAACCTAACCCCAACCCGTAGCCCTAATCCTATCCTTTTACCCTAAAACTAACCCCTAAACCTAACCCGTATACCTCACCCTAACTCTAACCCCAATCCTAATTCTAACCATACCCCTTCATAAAACACTAACTCCTAACCGCTAACCCTAACACTAACCAAAAACCCTAATCACTAATCCCTAACCCTAACGCTTAACCTTTACCCTAACCGTTAACCCTCACCCTAAATCTTAACACTGACCGTAACCTTAACCTTTAACTCTAAGCCTAACCCTTAACCCTACAGTAAGGAAGACCCTTAATGCTAATGGGATCCCTTATCCCTAACCCTAACACTACAGCTAAAAATAACCCTAACCTTGGATCCTTAAACCTAACCCCTAACACTTACTTTAACCCCAAACCCTAACCATAATCCTAAGCATTAAACCTAACCCTATCTCTTAACCCTAACGCTAGCCCTTACCCTAACGCCTAGATCTAAAACTAAATCTAACCTACCGCCTAATCCTAACCTTAAGCCCTAATGCTAACACTAACCCTGAACCCTAAACCTACCCGTAACCCTCAACACTAACCCTATCCGTGAACCTAAACCCTGACCCTAACCATTACCCGCACCCAAGCATTTAACCCTGACCGTAACCCTAATCCTTAATGATAACCTTAACACTAAACCCTAACCCTAAGCCCAACACCTAACCCTAATCCTATCCCTTAACCCTAACACGAACCCTAATGCTAAACCCTAAACGTAACCCTAACCGTGACCAGTAAACCTAACCCTAACCTCTAACACAAAACATAGCACATAACTCTAACCCTAAAACTAACCCTAACCCTAACCCTAAACTCTAACTCTTAACCTTAACCCTCAGCGTTAACTTTCACGCTAATCTTTAATCCTAACCCTAATCCTAATCTTCAACCCTAAACCTAACACTTAACCCTAACCCTGTACCAAACCCTAACCCCTCATCTTAACCCTACCCGTAAATCTCAACCCTAAACCAAAGTGTAACCGTTAAACCTAAGAGTAACCTTTAACCCTAACCCTAATCCCTAACCCTAAACCCTCACCCTAACACTAAACTTCATCCTTAACCCTAACCATAATCCTAACCCTAAATCTAATTCTCAGACTTCTTGCTTTCTTAGAGTTTAGAAAGCCTGCAATCCTCCCATGCCATGCGTGAAAGGAGGCTCTACCACTGTGTCCTGCATGAAACCCACGGGCCCATAGCCAGAGTATGATAGAGTGGGTTCCCGGGTACAATCCCAGCCCCTTAAACTCCCCCGGCCCGCGTAATGCAGACCGGGCCCGTGCGCTAAGCATAAACAATACCTTTAACAGATAACCCTAACCCTGAACATAACACCCAACCCTGTTCCTATTTCTCCCCCTAACACGTAAACCTCACCATGCGCCTAACTTTAACCTCTTATCCTAACGTTAATGCATAACCCATTTCCTGAGAACAACCCCTATCCCATAATTCTAACCCTATCTCCTAGTCATCACTGTGACACCTAATTCCTAACCCTAATTCTAAACCGCTAACCCTAACCGTAACCCTACCTACAACCCTAACACTGACAGTAACCCTTACTTCTAACCCCAACGCTATGCCTAACAAAAACCCTAACCCTTCACACTAACCCTTCCCCCTAACCCCTAAGCCTTACCCTAACCCTTAACCCTAATCCTAATCCTAACCATTAAACCTAACCCTGGCTCTTAAAGCTAACCCTAAACCTTACCCTCACGACTAGACCTAATCCTGACACTAACCTAACACCTAACCCTAACCAGAACCCCTAAAGCTAACCCTGAACCCTATCCCTAACCCTAGCAGTAAACTTTAACACTAAACCTAACCCCAACCCGTAGCCCTAATCCTATCCTTTTACCCTAAAATTAACCCCTAAACCTAACCCCTATACCTCACCCTAACTCTAACCCCAATCCTAATTCTAACCATACCCCTTCATAAAACACTAACTCCTAACCGCTAACCCTAACACTAACCAAAAACCCTAATCACTAATCCCTAACCCTAAAGCTTAACCTTTACCCTAACCGTTAACCCTCACCCTAAATCTTAACACTGACCGTAACCTTAACCTTTAACTCTAAGCCTAACCCTTAACCCTACAGTAAGGAAGACCCTTAATGCTAATGGGATCCCTTATCCCTAACCCTAACACTACAGCTAAAAATAACCCTAACCTTGGATCCTTAAACCTAACCCCTAACAATTACTTTAACCCCAAACCATAACCCAAATCCTAAGCATTAAACCTAAACCTATCTCCTAACCCTAACGCTAGCCCTTACCCTAACGCCTAGATCTAACCCTAAATCTAACCTACCGCCTAATCCTAACCTTAAGCCCTAATGCTAACTCTAACCCTGAACCCTAAACCTACCCGTAACCCTTAACACTAACCCTATCCGTGAACCTTAACCCTGACCCTAACCATTACCCGCACCCAAGCATTTAACCCTGACCCTAACCCTAATCCTTAATGCTAACCCTAACACTAAACCCTAACCCTAAAACCAACACTTAACCCTAATCCTATCCCTTAACCCTAACCCTAACCCTAATGCTAACCCCTAAACGTAACCCTAACCGTGACCAGAAACCTAACCCTAACCTCTAACACAAACCATAGCACATAACTCTAACCCTAAAACTAACCCTAACCATAACCCTAACCCTAACCCCTAACTCTTAACATTAACCCTAAGCGTTAACTCTCACGCTAACCTTTAATCCTAACCCTAATCCTAATCTTCAACCCTAAACCTAACACTTAACCCTAACCCTGTACCAAACCCTAACCCCTCATCTTAACCCTAACCGTAAACCTCAACCCTAAACCAAAGTGTAACCGTTAAACCTAAGAGTAACCTTTAACCCTAACCCTAATCCCTAACCCTAAGCCCTCACCCTAACACTAAACTTCATCCTTAACCCTAACCAGAATCCTAACCCTAAATCTAATTCTCAGACTTCTTGCTTTCTTAGAGTTTAGAAAGCCTGCAATCCTCCCATGCCATGCGTGAAAGGAGGCTCTACCACTGTGTCCTGCATGAAACCCACGGGCCTATACCCAGAGTATGATAGAGTGGGTTCCCGGGTACAATCCCAGACCCCTAAACTCCCCCCGCCTGCATAATGCAGACAGGGCCCGTGCGCTAAGCATAAACAATACCTTTAACAGATAACCCTAACCCTGAACATAACACCCAACCCTGTTCCTATTTCTCCCCTTAACACGTAAACCTCACCGTGCGCCTAACTTTAACCTCTTATCCTAACGTTAATGCATAACCCATTTCCTGAGAACAACCCCTATCCCATAATTCTAACCCTATCTCCTAGTCATCACTGTGACACCTAATCCCTAACCCTAATTCTAAACCGCTAACCCTAAGCGTAACCCTACCTACAACCCTAACACTGACAGTAACCCTTACTTCTAACCCCAACGCTATGCCTAACAAAAACCCTAACCCTTCACCCTAACCCCTAAGCCTTACCCTAACCCTTAACCCTAATCCTAATCCTAATCATTAAACCTAACCCTAGCTCTTAAAGCTCACCCTAAACCTTACCCTCACGACTAGACCTAACCCTGACACTAACCTAACACCTAACCCTAACAATAACCCCTAAAGCTAACCTTGAACCCTATCCCTAACCCTAGCAGTAAACTTTAACCCGAAACCTAAGCCTAACCCGTAGCCCTAATCCTATCCTTTTACCCTAAAACTAACCCCTAAACCTAACCCCTATACCTCACCCTAACTCTAACCCCAATCCTAATTCTAACCATACCCCTTCATAAAACACTAACTCCTAACCGCTAACACTAACACTAACCAAAAACCTTAATCACTAATCCCTAACCCTAACGCTTAACCTTTTCCTGACCGTTAACCCTCACCCTAAATCTTAACACTGACCCTAACCTTAACCTTTAACTCTAAGCCTAATCCTTAAGCCTACAGTAAGGAAGACCCTTAATGCTAATGGGATCCCTTATCCCTAACCCTAACACTACAGCTAAAAATAACCCTAACTTTTGATCCTTAAACCTAACCCCTAACACTTACTTTAACCCCAAACCCTAACCCTAACCCTAACCCTAACCCTTAACATTAACCCTAAGCGTTAACTCTCACGCTAACCTTTAATCCTAACCCTAATCCTAATCTTCAACCCTAAACCTAACACTTAACCCTAACCCTGTACCAAACCCTAACCCCTCATCTTAACCCTAACCGTAAACCTCAACCCTAAACCAAAGTGTAACCGTTAAACCTAAGAGTAACCTTTAACCCTAACCCTAATCCCTAACCCTAAACCCTCACCCTAACACTAAACTTCATCCTTAACCCTAACCATAATCCTAACCCTAAATCTAATTCTCAGACTTCTTGCTTTCTTAGAGTTTAGAAAGCCTGCAATCCTCCCATGCCATGCGTGAAAGGAGGCTCTACCACTGTGTCCTGCATGAAACCCACAGGCCCATACCCAGAGTAGGATAGAGTGGGTTCCCGGGTACAATCCCAGCCCCTTAAACTCCCCCCGCCCGCCTAATGCAGACCGGGCCCGTGCGCTAAGCATAAACAATACCTTTAACAGATAACCCTAACCCTGAACATAACACCCAACCCTGTTCCTATTTCTCCCCCTAACACGTAAACCTCACCATGCACCTAACTTTAACCTCTTATCCTAACGTTAATGCATAACCCATTTCCTGAGAACAACCCCTATCCCATAATTCTAACCCTATCTCCTAGTCATCACTGTGACACCTAATCCCTAACCCTAATTCAAAACCGCTAACCCTAACCGTAACCCTACCTACAACCCTAACACTGACAGTAACCCTTACTTCTAACCCCAACGCTATGCCTAACAAAAACCCTAACCCTTGACCCTAACCCTTCACCCTAACCCCTAAGCCTTACCCTAACCCTTAACCCTAATCCTAATCCTAACCATTAAACCTAACCCTAGCTCTTAAAGCTAACCCTAAACCTTACCCTCACGACTAGACCTAACCCTGACACTAACCTAACACCTAACCCTAACCAGAACCCCTAAAGCTATCCCTGAACCCTATCCCTAACCCTAGCAGTAAACTTTAACCCTAAACCTAAGCCCAACCCGTAGCCCTAATCCTATCCTTTTACCCTAAAACTAACCCCTAAACCTAACCCGTATACCTCACCCTAACTCTAACCCCAATCCTAATTCTAACCATACCCCTTCATAAAACACTAACTCCTAACCGCTAGCCCTAACACTAACCAAAAACCCTAATCACTAATCCCTAACCCTAACGCTTAACCTTTACCCTAACCGTTAACCCTCACCCTAAATCTTAACACTGACGGTAACCTTAACCTTTAACTCTAAGCCTAACCCTTAACCCTACAGTAAGGAAGACCCTTAATGCTAATGGGATCCCTTATCCCTAACCCTAACACTACAGCTAAAAATAACCCTAACCTTGGATCCTTAAACCTAACCCCTAACACTTACTTTAACCACAAACCCTAACCCAAATCCTAAGCATTAAACCTAATCCTATCTCTTAACCCTAACGCTAGCCCTTACCCTAACGCCTAGATCTAACCCTAAATCTAACCTACCACCTAATCCTAACCTTAAGCCCTAATGCTAACACTAACCCTGAACCCTAAACCTACCCGTAACCCTTAACACTAACCCTATCCGTGAACCTTAACCCTGACCCTAACCATTACCCGCACCCAAGCATTTAACCGTGACCATAACCCTAATCCTTAATGATAACCTTAACACTAAACCCTAACCCTAAGCCCAACACCTAACCCTAATCCTATCCCTTAACCCTAACACGAACCCTAATGCTAAACCCTAAACGTAACCCTAACCGTGACCAGTAAACCTAACCCTAACCTCTAACACAAAACATAGCACATAACTCTAACCCTAAAACTAACCCTAACCCTAACCCTAAACTCTAACTCTTAACCTTAACCCTCAGCGTTAACTTTCACGCTAATCTTTAATCCTAACCCTAATCCTAATCTTCAACCCTAAACCTAACACTTAACCCTAACCCTGTACCAAACCCTAACCCCTCATCTTAACCCTACCCGTAAATCTCAACCCTAAACCAAAGTGTAACCGTTAAACCTAAGAGTAACCTTTAACCCTAACCCTAATCCCTAACCCTAAACCCTCACCCTAACACTAAACTTCATCCTTAACCCTAACCATAATCCTAACCCTAAATCTAATTCTCAGACTTCTTGCTTTCTTAGAGTTTAGAAAGCCTGCATTCCTCCCATGCCATGCGTGAAAGGAGGCTCTACCACTGTGTCCTGCATGAAACCCACGGGCCCATAGCCAGAGTATGATAGAGTGGGTTCCCGGGTACAATCCCAGCCCCTTAAACTCCCCCGGCCCGCGTAATGCAGACCGGGCCCGTGCGCTAAGCATAAACAATACCTTTAACAGATAACCCTAACCCTGAACATAACACCCAACCCTGTTCCTATTTCTCCCCCTAACACGTAAACCTCACCATGCGCCTAACTTTAACCTCTTATCCTAACGTTAATGCATAACCCATTTCCTGAGAACAACCCCTATCCCATAATTCTAACCCTATCTCCTAGTCATCACTGTGACACCTAATTCCTAACCCTAATTCTAAACCGCTAACCCTAACCGTAACCCTACCTACAACCCTAACACTGACAGTAACCCTTACTTCTAACCCCAACGCTATGCCTAACAAAAACCCTAACCCTTCACCCTAACCCTTCCCCCTAACCCCTAAGCCTTACCCTAACCCTTAACCCTAATCCTAATCCTAACCATTAAACCTAACCCTGGCTCTTAAAGCTAACCCTAAACCTTACCCTCACGACTAGACCTAATCCTGACACTAACCTAACACCTAACCCTAACCAGAACCCCTAAAGCTAACCCTGAACCCTATCCCTAACCCTAGCAGTAAACTTTAACCCTAAACCTAACCCCAACCCGTAGCCCTAATCCTATCCTTTTACCCTAAAATTAACCCCTAAACCTAACCCCTATACCTCACCCTAACTCTAACCCCAATCCTAATTCTAACCATACCCCTTCATAAAACACTAACTCCTAACCGCTAACCCTAACACTAACCAAAAACCCTAATCACTAATCCCTAACCCTAACGCTTAACCTTTACCCTAACCGTTAACCCTCACCCTAAATCTTAACACTGACCGTAACCTTAACCTTTAACTCTAAGCCTAACCCTTAACCCTACAGTAAGGAAGACCCTTAATGCTAATGGGATCCCTTATCCCTAACCCTAACACTACAGCTAAAAATAACCCTAACCTTGGATCCTTAAACCTAACCCCTAACAATTACTTTAACCCCAAACCATAACCCAAATCCTAAGCATTAAACCTAAACCTATCTCCTAACCCTAACGCTAGCCCTTACCCTAACGCCTAGATCTAACCCTAAATCTAACCTACCGCCTAATCCTAACCTTAAGCCCTAATGCTAACTCTAACCCTGAACCCTAAACCTACCCGTAACCCTTAACACTAACCCTATCCGTGAACCTTAACCCTGACCCTAACCATTACCCGCACCCAAGCATTTAACCCTGACCCTAACCCTAATCCTTAATGCTAACCGTAACACTAAACCCTAACCCTAAAACCAACACTTAACCCTAATCCTATCCCTTAACCCTAACCCTAACCCTAATGCTAACCCCTAAACGTAACCCTAACCGTGACCAGAAACCTAACCCTAACCTCTAACACAAACCATAGCACATAACTCTAACCCTAAAACTAACCCTAACCTTAACCCTAACCCTAACCCCTAACTCTTAACATTAACCCTAAGCGTTAACTCTCACGCTAACCTTTAATCCTAACCCTAATCCTAATCTTCAACCCTAAACCTAACACTTAACCCTAACCCTGTACCAAACCCTAACCCCTCATCTTAACCCTAACCGTAAACCTCAACCCTAAACCAAAGTGTAACCGTTAAACCTAAGAGTAACCTTTAACCCTAACCCTAATCCCTAACCCTAAGCCCTCACCCTAACACTAAACTTCATCCTTAACCCTAACCAGAATCCTAACCCTAAATCTAATTCTCAGACTTCTTGCTTTCTTAGAGTTTAGAAAGCCTGCAATCCTCCCATGTCATGCGTGAAAGGAGGCTCTACCACTGTGTCCTGCATGAAACCCACGGGCCCATACCCAGAGTATGATAGAGTGGGTTCCCGGGTACAATCCCAGACCCCTAAACTCCCCCCACCCGCATAATGCAGACAGGGCCCGTGCGCTAAGCATAAACAATACCTTTAACAGATAACCCTAACCCTGAACATAACACCCAACCCTGTTCCTATTTCTCCCCTTAACACGTAAACCTCACCGTGCGCCTAACTTTAACCTCTTATCCTAACGTTAATGCATAACCCATTTCCTGAGAACAACCCCTATCCCATAATTCTAACCCTATCTCCTAGTCATCACTGTGACACCTAATCCCTAACCCTAATTCTAAACCGCTAACCCTAAGCGTAACCCTACCTACAACCCTAACACTGACAGTAACCCTTAATTCTAACCCCAACGCTATGCCTAACAAAAACCCTAACCCTTCACCCTAACCCCTAAGCCTTACCCTAACCCTTAACCCTAATCCTAATCCTAATCATTAAACCTAACCCTAGCTCTTAAAGCTCACCCTAAACCTTACCCTCACGACTAGACCTAACCCTGACACTAACCTAACACCTAACCCTAACAATAACCCCTAAAGCTAACCTTGAACCCTATCCCTAACCCTAGCAGTAAACTTTAACCCGAAACCTAAGCCTAACCCGTAGCCCTAATCCTATCCTTTTACCCTAAAACTAACCCCTAAACCTAACCCCTATACCTCACCCTAACTCTAACCCCAATCCTAATTCTAACCATACCCCTTCATAAAACACTAACTCCTAACCGCTAACCCTAACACTAACCAAAAACCTTAATCACTAATCCCTAACCCTAACGCTTAACCTTTTCCTGACCGTTAACCCTCACCCTAAATCTTAACACTGACCCTAACCTTAACCTTTAACTCTAAGCCTAATCCTTAAGCCTACAGTAAGGAAGACCCTTAATGCTAATGGGATCCCTTATCCCTAACCCTAACACTACAGCTAAAAATAACCCTAACTTTTGATCCTTAAACCTAACCCCTAACACTTACTTTAACCCCAAACCCTAACCCTAACCCTAACCCTAACCCTTAACATTAACCCTAAGCGTTAACTCTCACGCTAACCTTTAATCCTAACCCTAATCCTAATCTTCAACCCTAAACCTAACACTTAACCCTAACCCTGTACCAAACCCTAACCCCTCATCTTAACCCTAACCGTAAACCTCAACCCTAAACCAAAGTGTAACCGTTAAACCTAAGAGTAACCTTTAACCCTAACCCTAATCCCTAACCCTAAACCCTCACCCTAACACTAAACTTCATCCTTAACCCTAACCAGAATCCTAACCCTAAATCTAATTCTCAGACTTCTTGCTTTCTTAGAGTTTAGAAAGCCTGCAATCCTCCCATGCCATGCGTGAAAGGAGGCTCTACCACTGTGTCCTGCATGAAACCCACAGGCCCATACCCAGAGTATGATAGAGTGGGTTCCCGGGTACAATCCCAGCCCCTTAAACTCCCCCCGCCCGCCTAATGCAGACCGGGCCCGTGCGCTAAGCATAAACAATACCTTTAACAGATAACCCTAACCCTGAACATAACACCCAACCCTGTTCCTATTTCTCCCCCTAACACGTAAACCTCACCATGCACCTAACTTTAACCTCTTATCCTAACGTTAATGCATAACCCATTTCCTGAGAACAACCCCTATCCCATAATTCTAACCCTATCTCCTAGTCATCACTGTGACAC
This sequence comes from Eulemur rufifrons, assembly GCF_041146395.1. Taxonomy (NCBI): domain Eukaryota; kingdom Metazoa; phylum Chordata; class Mammalia; order Primates; family Lemuridae; genus Eulemur; species Eulemur rufifrons. The sequence goes on from NW_027182840.1 coordinate 157,502, forward strand.
CTAATCCCTAACCCTAATTCAAAACCGCTAACCCTAACCGTAACCCTACCTACAACCCTAACACTGACAGTAACCCTTTCTTCTAACCCCAACGCTATGCCTAACAAAAACCCTAACCCTTGACCCTAACCCTTCACCCTAACCCCTAAGCCTTACCCTAACCCTTAACCCTAATCCTAATCCTAACCATTAAACCTAACCCTAGCTCTTAAAGCTAACCCTAAACCTTACCCTCACGACTAGACCTAACCCTGACACTAACCTAACACCTAACCCTAACCAGAACCCCTAAAGCTAACCCTGAACCCTATCCCTGACCCTAGCAGTAAACTTTAACCCTAAACCTAAGCCCAACCCGTAGCCCTAATCCTATCCTTTTACCCTAAAACTAACCCCTAAACCTAACCCGTATACCTCACCCTAACTCTAACCCCAATCCTAATTCTAACCATACCCCTTCATAAAACACTAACTCCTAACCGCTAGCCCTAACACTAACCAAAAACCCTAATCACTAATCCCTAACCCTAACGCTTAACCTTTACCCTAACCGTTAACCCTCACCCTAAATCTTAACACTGACGGTAACCTTAACCTTTAACTCTAAGCCTAACCCTTAACCCTACAGTAAGGAAGACCCTTAATGCTAATGGGATCCCTTATCCCTAACCCTAACACTACAGCTAAAAATAACCCTAACCTTGGATCCTTAAACCTAACCCCTAACACTTACTTTAACCACAAACCCTAACCCAAATCCTAAGCATTAAACCTAATCCTATCTCTTAACCCTAACGCTAGCCCTTACCCTAACGCCTAGATCTAACCCTAAATCTAACCTACCACCTAATCCTAACCTTAAGCCCTAATGCTAACACTAACCCTGAACCCTAAACCTACCCGTAACCCTTAACACTAACCCTATCCGTGAACCTTAACCCTGACCCTAACCATTACCCGCACCCAAGCATTTAACCCTGACCCTAACCCTAATCCTTAATGCTAACCCTAACATTAAACCCTAACCCTAAAACCAACACTTAACCCTAATCCTATCCCTTAACCCTAACCCTAACCCTAATGCTAACCCCTAAACGTAACCCTAACCGTGACCAGTAAACCTAACCCTAACCTCTAACACAAACCATAGCACATAACTCTAACCCTAAAACGAACCGTAACCCTAACCCTAACCCCTAACTCTTAACATTAACCCTAAGCGTTAAGTCTCACGCTAACCTTTAATCCTAACCCTAATCCTAATCTTCAACCCTAAACCTAACACTTATCCCTAACCCTGTACCAAACACTAACCCCTCATCTTAACCCTAACCGTAAACCTCAACCCTAAACCAAAGGGTAACCGTTAAACCTAAGAGTAACCTTTAATCCTAACCCTAATCCCTAACCCTAAGCCCTCACCCTAACACTAAACTTCATCCTTAACCCTAACCAGAATCCTAACCCTAAATCTAATTCTCAGACTTCTTGCTTTCTTAGAGTTTAGAAAGCCTGCAATCCTCCCATGCCATGCGTGAAAGGAGGCTCTACCACTGTGTCCTGCATGAAACCCACGGGCCCATACCTAGAGTATGATAGAGTGGGTTCCCGGGTACAATCCCAGACCCCTAAACTCCCCCCGCCCGCCTACTGCAGACAGGGCCCGTGCGCTAAGCATAAACAATACCTTTAACAGATAACCCTAACCCTGAACATAACACCCAACCCTGTTCCTATTTCTCCCCTTAACACGTAAACCTCACCATGTACCTAACTTTAACCTCTTATCCTAACGTTAATGCATAACCCATTTCCTGAGAACAACCCCTATCCCATAATTCTAACCCTATCTCCTAGTCATCACTGTGACACCTAATCCCTAACCCTAATTCTAAACCGCTAACCCTAACCGTAACCCTGCCTACAACCCTAACACTGACAGTAACCCTTACTTCTAACCCCAACGCTATGCCTAACAAAAACCCTAACCCTTGACCCTAACCCTTCACCCTAACCCCTAAGCCTTACCCTAACCCTTAACCCTAATCCTAATCCTAACCATTAAACCTAACCCTAGCTATTAAAGCTAACCCTAAACCTTACCCTCACGACTAGACCTAACCCTGACACTAACCTAACACCTAACCCTAACCAGAACCCCTAAAGCTAACCCTGAACCCTATCCCTAACCCTAGCAGTAAACTTTAACCCTAAACCTAAGCCCAACCCGTAGCCCTAATCCTATCCTTTTACCCTAAAACTAACCCCTAAACCTAACCCGTATACCTCACCCTAACTCTAACCCCAATCCTAAATCTAACCATACCCCTTCATAATACACTAACTCCTAACCGCTAACCCTAACACTAACCAAAAACCCTAATCACTAATCCCTAACCCTAACGCTTATCCTTTTCCCTGACCGTTAACCCTCACCCTAAATCTTAACACTGACCCTAACCTTAACCTTTAACTCTAAGCCTAACCCTTAACCCTACAGTAAGGAAGACCCTTAATGCTAATGGGATCCCTTATCCCTAACCCTAACACTACAGCTAAAAATAACCCTAACCTTTGATCCTTAAACCTAAGCCCTAACACTTACTTTAACCCCAAACCCTAACCCTAATCCTAAGCATTAAACCTAACCCTATCTCTTAACTCTAACGCTAGCCCTTACCCTAACGCCTAGATCTAACCCTAAATCTAACCTACCGCCTAATCCTATTCTTAAGCCCTAATGCTAACACTAACCCTGAACCCTAAACCTACCCGTAACCCTTAACACTAACCCTATCCGTGAACCTTAACCCTGACCCTAACCATTACCCGCACCCAAGCATTTAACCCTGACCCTAACCCTAATCCTTAATGATAACCCTAACACTAAACCCTAACCCTAAGCACAACACTTAACCCTAATCCTATCCCTTAACCCTAACCCTAACCCTAATGCTAAACCCTAAACGTAACCCTAACCGTGACCAGTAAACCTAACCCTAACCTCTAACAAAAACCATAGCACATAACTCTAACCCTAAAACTAACCCTAACCCTAACCCTAACCCTAAACCCTAACTCTTAACCTTAACCCTCAGCGTTAACTCTCAGGCTAACCTTTAATCCTAACCCTAATCCTAATCCTCAACTCTAAACCTAACACTTAACCCTAACCCTGTACCAAACCCTAACCCTCATCTTAACCCTAACCGTAAACCTCAACCCTAAACCAAAGTGTAACCGTTAAACCTAAGAGTAACCTTTAACCCTAACCCTAATCCCTAACCCTAAGCCCTCACCCTAACACTAAACTTCATCCTTAACCCTAACCAGAATCCTAACCCTAAATCTCATTCTCAGACTTCTTGCTTTCTTAGAGTTTAGAAAGCCTGCAATCCTCCCATGCCATGCGTGAAAGGAGGCTCTACCACTGTGTCCTGCATGAAACCCACGGGCCCATACCCAGAGTATGATAGAGTGGGTTCCCGGGTACAATCCCAGCCCCCTAAACTCCCCCCGCCCGCCTACTGCAGACAGGGCCCATGCGCTAAGCATAAACAATACCTTTAACAGATAACCCTAACCCTGAACATAACACCCAACCCTGTTCCTTTTTCTCCCCTTAACACGTAAACCTCACCGTGCGCCTAACTTTAACCTCTTATCCTAACGTTAATGCATAGCCCATTTCCTGAGAACAACCCCTATCCCATAATTCTAACCCTATCTCCTAGTCATCACTGTGACACCTAATCCCTAACCCTAATTCTATACCGCTAACCCTAACCGTAACCCTACCTACAACCCTAACACTGACAGTAACCCTTACTTCTAACCCAAACGCTATGCCTAACAAAAACCCTAACCCTTGACCCTAACCCTTCACCCTAACCCCTAAGCCTTACCCTAACCCTTAACCCTAATCCTAATCCTAACCATTAAACCTAACCCTAGCTCTTAAAGCTAACCCTAAACCTTACCCTCACGACTAGACCTAACCCTGACACTAACCTAACACCTAACACTAACCAGAACCCCTAAAGCTAACCCTGAACCCTATCCCTAACCCTAGCAGTAAACTTTAACCCTAAACCTAAGCCCAACCCGTAACCCTAATCCTATCCTTTTACCCTAAAACTAACCCCTAAACCTAACCCCTATACCTCACCCTAACTCTAGCCCCAATCCTAATTCTAACCATACCCCTTGATAAAACACTAACTCCTAACCGCTAACCCTAACACTAACCAAAAACCCTAATCACTAATCCCTAACCCTAACGCTTAACCTTTACCCTAACCGTTAACCCTCACCCTAAATCTTAACACTGACCCTAACCTTAATCTTTAACTCTAAGCCTAATGCTTAACCCTACAGTAAGGAAGATCCTTAATGCTAATGGGATCCCTTATCCCTAACCCTAACACTACAGCTAAAAATAACCCTAACCTTGGATGCTTAAACCTAACCCCTAACACTTACTTCAACCCCAAACCCTAACCCTAATCCTAAGCATTAAACCTAACCCTATCTCTTAACCCTAACGCTAGCCCTTACCCTAACGCCTAGATCTAACCCTAAATCTAACCTACCGCCTAATCCTAACCTTAAGCCCTAATGCTAACTCTAACCCTGAACCCTAAACCTACCCGTAACCCTTAACACTAACCCTATCCCTAACCCCCTTACCCTGACTCTGTTATCCCTCACCCTAACCCTCAACCCTGACCCTAACCTTAAACCTTAATCCTAACCATGCGTGAGATGAGCCTCTGCCTTTGTCCTGCGTGACAGTTGATGCCCAACACCCAGGGTACGATGAAGTGGGGACGCAGCCTTGCTCCACACCCACAGTGCCCCGTACGTTAGACAGGACCCATGCCCTAACACACACCGTTAAACGTAAGCCCGAACCCTATCACTAAACCAAACCCTTAGTAAACCCTGAATCTAACTCCTAATAGTAACCCTAATCCCTGACCCTTACTCTTGCCTCTCATCCTAAACCTAAACCCAACCACTAAACATAATCCTAATCTCAAACCCTAACCGTAATCCTAACCCTAATTCTAACCTAAAACCCTAACCCCTAAACCTAATCCTAGTCCCTAACACCTAACCTTACCCTAAACCCAATTCCAATTCTCAGACTTTTGCAATTCAAAAACTTAAAAAAGCCTACAATCCACCAATGCAGTGTCTGAGATGAGCGTCCGCCCCTATGTCCTGCATGACAGGCAGGCGCCAATGCCCAGGGTACTATGGAGTGGAGTCCTGGGGTCTGTAGGCTTGCTAAACTCCAGTTTGGAAGAATTACTATAGTCATATATAGGGATGCTTACATTTACTTATAGAAAGCAACTATTGGTGTGTGATTTGTAGGCTTGCCTTACTCTAGTTTGGATGAAGAAGCTGAATCATATATAGGAATATTAGCTTTGAGTTAGAGGAAGCATCTATGGGGGGTGCTTTTTTGGCTTGTTAAACTCTGGTTTGGAAGAAGTTCGAGAGTCTTATATAGGAACGATATCATTCTTTCAGAGAAAGCAATTATAGGGAGTTGGTTTGTAGGCTTGCTAAGCTCTAGTTTGGAGGAAGGCGAGAGTCATATATAGGAACGCTTACGTTCACATAAAGCATCTACGGGGGGACGGATTCTAGGCTTCCTAAACTCTAGCTTGGAAAAAGAGGACAGTTATGTATAGGAACTCTCGGCGGGGGATTTGTAGCATTGCTAAAATCTTAGATTGGAAAAGTTGCGAGAGTCATACATAGGAATGTTAACATTCACTCAATGAAAGCAACTATAAGGGGTGCTTTCCAGGCTGGCTACACTCTAATTTGGAAAAAGTGCGACAGTCATGTATAGGAAGGCTTATATTCACTCAGACAAAGCAATTATGTGTAGGTGTATAGTAGGCATGCTAACTCTAGTTTGGAAAATTTCGAGAGCCATGTATAGGAAAGCTTACAGTAACTTAGAGAAAGCAACGAACAGGGGTGGAGTGTAGGCTTGCTAAACTCTAGTTTGGAGGAAGTGCCATAGTCATATATAAGGAACGCTTAAATTCGTTCAGAGAAAACAGCTGTCGGGGATTGGTTTGTAGACTTATTCAACTCTAGTTTGGAAGAAGTGCGAGAGACATATATAGGAATGTTTACATTGACTCAAAGAAAGCAACTATGGGGGAGTGTTATTTTGGCATGCCAGATGCTAGTTAGGAAGAAGTACAAGACTCATATATAGGAATGCTTAAATTCACACAGCGAGAGCAACTACGGAGTAGTGTCAGGTAGACATGTTAAAGTCTAGCTTGGGAGAAATTCCAGAGTCCTATATAGGAAAGGTAACAGCCACTTTGAAAAAGCAAGTCTTGGCGGGTGGTTTGTAGGCCTGCAAAACCCTGTTTTAGTTGAAGTGTGAGAATCATATATGAGAACGCTTACATTCACTCAGAGAAAGCAACGATGGGGTTGTTTGTAGGCTTACTAAACTGCAGTTTGGAAGAAGCACGAGAATCACATATAGGAACACATACATTTTGACGCACTGAAAGTAACTATGGGGTGGTGTCTTATAGGCATGCTAAACTCTAGTTTGGACGAAGTTTGAGAATCACATATAAGAAAGCTTAGAGTCACTTAGAGAAAGCAAATCTCTGGGTGTGGAATGTAGGCCTGCTAAACTCTATTTTGGTTTAAGACGGCGTGGTGGTTTGTAGGCATACTAAACTCTAGTTTGGAAGAAGTAGGAGAATGATATATGGGAACGCTTACATTCACGTAGAGAAAGCAATTATGGGGTGGCGTTTTTGTAGCCATGCTAATCTCTAGTTTGGAAGAAGTTAAGGAGTAATATATAGGAAAGGGTATAGTCATAGAAACCAACTCTCGGGGGATGTTTTGTACACCTGCAAAACTCCAGTTTGGAAGTGGGGGAGAGTCATATTGGGGACCGCGTGCATTCACTCAGAGAAATCAACGATGGGATTGTGATTTGTAGGCATAGTCAACTCTAGTTTGGAAGAAGTACGAGAATCGTATATAGGAACGCTTACCTTCACGCAGAGAAAGCAACTATGGAGTGATGTTTGTATGCCTACTAAAATATAGTTTGGAGGAAGTTCGAGAGCCATATCTGGGAAGCTTACAGTCACTTAGAGAAAGCAGCTCTCGGGGGTATTTCGTAGGCCTGCTAAACTCTATTTTCAATGAAGTGTTAGAATAATATATGGGAACTCAGTGAAAGCAACGTTGTGGTTGTGGTTCCTAGGCATACTAACCTGTAATTTGGAAGAAGCAAGAGAATCACATGTAGAACCGCTTACATTCCGGCACCGAATGCAACTATGGGGTGGTGTTTTGTAGGCTTGCAAAACTCTAGTTTGGACGAAGTTTGAGAGTCATATATAGGAAAGTTTACAGTCACGTAGAGAAAGCAACTCTCTGGGTGTGGAATGTAGAGTTATTTTGGTTGAAATAGAGTTATTTTGGTTGAAGTGTGAGAGTCATATATGGGAACGCTTACATTCACTCAGAGAAAACAACGTTTGGGTGGTGGTTTGTAGGGCATACTAAACTGTAGTTTGGAAGAAGTACGAGAGTCCTATATAGGAACACTTACATTCACGCAGAGAAAGCACTTATGGCGTCAGGTTTTGTAGGCATGCTAAACTGCAGTTTGGAAGAAGTTGGAGAACCTTATACAGGAAAGATTACCGTCACCTAGGGAAAGCAACTCTCGGGAGATTTTTTTGTACACATGCTAAACTCTAATTTGGATGAAGTGTGAGAGTCAAACATGGGACCGCTTACATTCCCTCAGAGAAACAACACTGGGGTGGTTTTTGTAGGCATACTAAATAGTTTGGAAGAAGTACGAGAATGATATTTGGGAACGCTTACATTCACACAGAGAAAGCAACTACGGGGTGGTGTTTTGTAAGCATGCTATAGTTTGGAAGAAGTTCTAAACCTGAACAGTCACTTAGAGAAAGCAACTCTTGGTGGGTGATTTTTAGGTCTGCTAAATTGTATTTTGAAAGAAGTACCAGAGTCATATATACTAATGCTTACATTCATGCAAAGAAAAAACCATGGGGTGATGTTTTGTGGGCATGTTAACCTGTAGTTTGGAAGAAGTTGGAGAGTCTTATTTAGGAAAGCTTACAGTCACCTAGAGAAAGCAACTCTCGGGAGAGCCTTTCTTGGCCTGCTAAACTCTACTTTGCATCAATTGTGAGAGTCAAACATGGGAATGCTTTCATTCATTCAGAGAACGCAATGTTTGGGTGGTGGTTTGTAGGCATTCTAAACTGTATTTTGGAGGAAGTACGAGAGTCATGTATATGAACGCTTACATTCAGGCAGAGAAAGCAACTCTGGGGTCGTATTTTGTTGGCATGCTAAACTGTGGTTTGGAAGAAGTTCGAGAGTCTTATATAGGAAAGATTACAGTGACACAGAGAAAACAACTCTCGGAAGTTTATTGGTAGGCCTGCTAAACTCTAACTTGGATGAAATGTGAGAACGCTTGCATTCATTCACTCAGAGAAGGAAACATCGTGATGGTTTGAAGGCATAATAACTGTAGTTGGGAAGAAGTAGGAGAGTCATATATATGAACCGTTACATTCACGCAGAGAACGCAACTGTGGGGTGGCGATGTATGCATGTTAATCTGTAGTTTGGAGGAAGTGCGAGAGTCATATCTGGGGAAAATTACAGTCACTTAGAGAAAGGAACAATCTTGGGCTGGTTTGTAGATCTGCTAAATTCTATTTTGGAAACAGAGTGTGAGTCATATATGGGAACGCTTATGTTCACTCAGAGAAAGCAACCACGGTGTGGTGTTTTGTTGGCATGGTGTAGTTTGAAAGAAGTTGGAGATTCTTATATAGGAAAGTTTACAGTCACCTAGAGAAAGCAACTCACGGGGTGTTGTTTGTAGGCCTGCTAAACTCTAATTTAGATGAAGTGAGAGAGGCATATATATGAACGCTTATATTGATGCAGAGAAAGCAACTATGGGGTGGTGTTTTGTAGGCATGCTAAAATATAATTTGGAAGAAGTTCGAAAACAGTCACTTAGAGAAAGCAACTCTCGGCGGTTGATTTTTCGGTGTGCTAAATTGTATTTTGAAAGAAGTACCAGAGTCATATATACAAACGCTTACATTCATGCAGAGAAAGCAACTGTGGGGTGGTGTTTTCTAGGCATGCTAAACTCTAGTTTGGACGAAGTTTGAGAATCACATATAAGAAAGCTTAGAGTCGCTAAAGCAAATCTCTGGGTGTGGAATGTAGGCGTGCCAAACTCTATTTTGGTTTCAGAGTGAGAGTCATATATGGGAAGGCTTACATTCACTCAGAGAAAGCAACGATGGTGTGGTGGTTTGTAGGCATACTGAACTCTAGTTTGGAAGAAGTAGGAGAATGATATATGGGAACGCTTACATTCATGCAGAGAAAGCAATTATGGGGTGGCTTTTGTGTAGCCATGCAAATCTCTATTTTGCAAGAAGTTAAAGAGAAATATATAGGAAAGCGTACCGTCATTTATAGAAACCAACTTTCGGGGGATGGTTTGTAGGCCTGCAAAACTCTACTTTGGAAGAAGGGGGAGAGTCATATGGGGGACTGGGTACATTCACTCGGAGAAATCAACGATGGGGTTGTGGTTTGTAGGCATACTAAACTCTAGTTTGGAGGAAGTACGAGAATCATATATAGGAACGCTTACATTCATGCAGAGAAAGCAACTATGGAGTGATGTTTGTATGCCTACTAAACGATAGTTTGGAGGATGTTCGAGAGTCATATCTGGAAAGCTTACAGTCATTTAGAGAAAGCAACTCTCTGGGGATGGTTCGTAGGCCTGCTAAACTCTATTTTCAATGAAGTGTTAGAATCATATGCAGGAACGCTTACATTCACTCAGAGAAAGCAACGTTGGGGTGGCCGTTTTTGAGCATACTAAACTCTACTTTGGAAGAGGTACGAGAGACATAAATACGAATGCTTACATTAACACAGAGAAAGCAAATACGGGGTGCTGTAGTGCAGGCATGCTAAACTATAGATTGGAAGAAGTTCGAAAGCTGACAGTCACTTAGAGAAAGCAACTCTTGGCGGGTGATTTTTAGGTCTGCTAAATTGTATTTTGAAAGACGTACCAGAGTCATATATACAAACGCTTACATTCATGCAGAGAAAGAAACTATGGGGTGACGTGTTGTTGGCATGCTAAACTGCAGTTTGAAAGGAGTTCCAGAGCGTTATATAGGATAGCTTACAGTCACCTAGAGAAAACAACACTCGGGACAGCTTTGCAAGCCTCTAAACACTAATTAGCAGCAATTGTGAGAGTCAAATATGGGAACGCTTACATTCACGGAGAGAACACAACGTTTGGGTGGTGGTTTGTAGGCATAATAACTGTAGGTCGGAAGAAGTAGGAGAGTCATATATATGAACAGTTACATTCACGCAGAGAAAGAAACTGTTGGGTGGTGTATGTACGCATGTTAATCTATACTTTGGAGGAAGTTTGAGAGTCATATCTGGGGAAAATTACAGTCACATAGCTAAATCAACCATCGGGGACTGGTTTGTAGGTCTGCTAAATTCTATTTTGGAAAAAGTGATTCATATAAGGGAATTCTTATGTTCACTCAGAGAAAGCAACGATGCGGTGGTGTATTGTTGGCATGCTAAACTTTAGTTTGGAAGAAGTTCGAGAGTTTTACATAGGAAAGCTTACATTCACCTAGAGAAAGCAACTCTCAGGATGTGGTTTATAGGCCTGGTGAACTCTAATTTGGATCAAGTGTGAGAGTCATACATACGAGTTCCAAAATACAGTTTAGTATGCCTACAAACCACCAGCCTAACATTGCTTTCTCTGAGTGGATATAGGCCTTCCCTTATATGAATCTCGGACTGCTTTCGAAATGCAATTTGCCTGACCTACAAAACACCGCCCGAGAGTTGCATTCTCTGACTATAAGCTTTCCTATATATGACTTTGGAACATAATTTAGCATGCCAACAAAAGGCCACCCCATAGTTTGCGTGAATGTAAGCGTTCCTATGCATCACGCTCGTACTTCTTCCAAAGTATAGTACACCTACCAACCACCTCCCCAACGTTGCTTTTTCTGAGTGAATGTAAGCATTCTTTTATTCTCGTACTTCCTCCAAACTCCAGTTTAGTGTGACTAAAAATCACCACCGCAACCCTGCTTTCTCTGAGTGAATGTTAGCGTTCCCGTTTATGATTCACACTTCATCCAAAATAGAATTTAGCAGAACTACAAACCGGCCCCCAAGGGTTGCTTTCTCTGTGAGACTGTAAGCTTTCCTGTTACTCTTAACTTCTTCGCAACTAGAGATTTGCATGCCCACAAAACACCACCCCATAGTTGCCCTCTCTGCGTGAATGTAAGCACTCACATATATGACTCTGCTACTTCTTCCAAAATACAGTTTAGTATGCTTACAAACAACCACACAAAAGTTAAGTTCTCTGAGAGAATGTTAGCGTTCCCATGTATGACAGTCACAAATGGTGCAAGGTAGAGTTTAGCAGGCTTACAAACAATCTCTCGAAAGTTGCTTCCTCTAGCGGACAGTAAGCTTTCCTATAAAAGACTGTCGAACTTCTTCGAAACTACATTTCAGCACGCCAACAAAACATCACCACATAGTTTTTCTCAGCATAAATGTAACAGATTTTATATATGACTCTGGTACTTCTTTCAAAATACAATTTAGCACACCTCAAAATCAACCGCCGAGAGTTGCATTCTCTGTCACTGTCAGCTTTCGAACTTCTTCCAAATTATATTTTATCATGCCTACAAAACACCACCCCATAGTTGCTTTCTCTGCGTCCATATAAGCGTTCATATATATGACTCTCGTACTTCTTCCAAACTGGAGTTAGTATACCTACAAACGGGCACCCAAATTTACCTTTCTCTGAGTGAATGAAGCGTATCCATGTATGCCTCTTTCACTTCATCCAAATTAGAGTTTAGCGGCCCACAAACCACCTCCTGTGAGTTGCTTTCTCTAGGTGACTATAAACTTTCCTATATAAGACTCTCGAACTTCTTCCAAACTACAGTTTAGCATGCCAACAATACAGCGCACCATCGTTGATTTCTCTGAGTGAACATAAGCGTTCCCATATATGACTCTCACTCTTCTTCCAAAATAGAATTTAGCAGACCTACACAACACCCGATGGTTCCAATTCTCTAGGTGACTCTAATTTTTCCCACATATGACTCTCGAGCTTCCTCCAAACTAGATTATGATGATTACATAGGCCACCCCACAGTTGCTTTCTCTTCGTGAATGTAACCGTTCATATATGACTCTCCTACTTCTTTTGAACTACAGCATTTATTCCTACAAACCATCACGACAACGTTCTTTCTCTGAGTGAATGCAAGCGTTCCTGCATATGATTCTAACACTTCATTGAAAATAGAGTTTAGCAGGCCTACGAACCACCCCCAGAGAGTTGCTTTCTCTAAATGACTGTAAGCTTTCCAGATATGACTCTCGAGCATCCTCCAAACTATCGTTTAGTAGGCATACAAACATCACTCCATAGTTGCTTTCTCTGCATGAGTGTAAGCGTTCCTATATATGATTCTCGTCCTTCTTCCAAACTAGAGTTTAGTATGCCTACAAACCACAACCCCATCGTTGATTTCTCCGAGTGAATGTACCCAGTCCCCCATATGATTCTCCCCCTTCTTCCAAAGTAGAGTTTTGCAGGCCTACAAACCATCCCCCAAAAGTTGGTTTCTATAAATGACGGTACGCTTTCCTATATATTTCTCTTTAACTTTTTGCAAAATAGAGATATGCATGGCTACAAAAAAGCCACCCCATAATTGCTTTCTCTGCATGAATGTAAGCGTTCCCATATATCATTCTCCTACTTCTTCCAAACTAGAGTTGAGTATGCCTACAAACCACCACACCATCGTTGCTTTCTCTGAGTGAATGTAAGCCTTCCCATATATGACTCTCACTCCGAAACCAAAATAGAGTTTAGCACGCCTACATTCCACACCCAGAGATTTGCTTTAAGCGACTCTAAGCTTTCTTATATGTGATTCTCAAACTTCGTCCAAACTAGAGTTTAGCACGCCTAGAAAACACCACCCCACAGTTCCTTTCTCTGCATGAATGTAAGCGTTTGAATATATGACACTGGTACTTCTTTCAAAATACAATTTAGCAGACCTAAAAATCCACCGCCAAGAGTTGCTTTCTCTAAATGACTGTCTGCTTTCGAACTTCTTCCAAACTATATTTTAGCAGGCCTACAAAGCACCACCCCATAGTTGCTTTCTCTGCGTCCATATAAGCGTTCATATATATGACTCTAGTACTTCTTCCAAACTGGAGTTAGTATACCTACAAACCGGCACCCCAATTTACCTTTCTCTGAGTGAATGAAGCATATCCATGTATACCTGTTTCACTTCATCCAAATTAGAGTTTAGCGGCCTACAAACCACCTCCTGTGAGTTGCTTTCTCTAGGTGACTGTAAACTTTCCTATATAAGACTCTCGAACTTCTTCCAAACTACAGTTTGGCATGCCAACAATACAGCGCCCCATCGTTGATTTCTGTGAGGCAACATAAGCGTTCCCATCTATGACTCTCACTCTTTTTCCAAAATAGAATTTAGCAGACCTACACACCAGCCCCCGATGGTTCCTTTCTCTAAATGACTCTAATTTTCCCCAGATATGACTCTCGAACTTCCTCCAAACTACAGATTATGATGATTACATACGCCACCCCACAGTTGCTTTCTCTGCGTGAATGTAACCGTTCATATATGACTCTCCTACTTCTTCGAACTACAGTTGTTATTCCTACAAACCACCACGACAAAGTTCTTTCTCTGAGTGAATGCAAGCGTTCTCACACTTCATCCAAATTACAGTTTAGCAGACCTACCAACAAACTACAGAGAGTTGTTTTCTCTGTGTCACTGTAATCTTTCCTATATAAGGCTCTCGAACTTCTTCCAAACCACAGTTTAGCATGCCAACAAAATACGATCACAGAGTTGCTTTCTCTGCGTGAATGTAAGCATTCGTATATATGACTCTCCTACTTCCTCCAAAATACAGTTTAGAATGCTTACAAACCACCACCCAAACGTTGCGTTCTCTGAGTGAATGTAAGCGTTCCCATGTTTGACTCTCACAATTGCTGCTAATTAGTGTTTAGAGGCTTGTAAACCTGTCCCGAGTGTTGCTTTCTCTAGGTGACTGGAAGCTATCCTATATAACACTCTCCAACACCTTCCAAACTGCAATTTAGCATCCCCACAACACATCACCCCATAGTTTCTTTCTCTGCATCAATGTAAGGATTTGTATATGACTCTGGTACGTCTTTCAAAATACAATTTAGCAGACCTAAAAATCACCCGCCAAGAGTTGCTTTCTCTAAGTGACTGTCAGCTTTCGAACTTCTTCCAATCTATAGTTTAGCATGCCTGCACTACAGCACCCCGTATTTGCTTTCTCTGTGTTAATGTAAGCGTTCGTATTTATGTCTCTCGTACCTCTTCCAAAGTAGAGTTTAGTATGCTCAAAAACGGCCACCCCAACGTTGCTTTCTCTGAGTGAATGTAAGCGTTCCTGTATATGATTCTAACACTTCATTGAAAATACAGTTTAGCAGACCTACGAACATCCCCAGAGAGTTGCTTTCTCTAAATGACTGTAAGCTTTCCAGATATGACTCTCGAACATCCTCCAAACTATCGTTTAGTAGGCATACAAACATCACTCCATAGTTGCTTTCTCTGCATGAATGTAAGCCTTCCTATATATGATTCTCGTACTTCTTCCAAACTAGAGTTTAGTATGCCTACAAACCACAACCCCATCGTTGATTTCTCCGAGTGAATGTACCCAGTCCCCCATATGACTCTCCCCCTTCTTCCAAAGTAGAGTTTTGCAGGCCTACAAACCATCCTCCGGAAGTTGGTTTCTATAAATGACGGTACGCTTTCCTATATATTACTCTTAACTTCTTGCAAAATAGAGATTTGCATGGCTACAAAAAAGCCACCCCATAATTGCTTTCTCTGCATGAATGTAAGCGTTCCCATATATCATTCTCCTACTTCTTCCAAACTAGAGTTCAGTATGCCTACAAACCACCACACCATCGTTGCTTTCTCTGAGTGAATGTAAGCCTTCCCATATATGACTCTCACTCTGAAACCAAAATAGAGTTTGGCACGCCTACATTCCACACCCAGAGATTTGCTTTAGCGACTCTAAGCTTTCTTATATGTGATTCTCAAACTTCGTCCAAACTAGAGTTTAGCATGCCTAGAAAACACCACCCCACAGTTGCTTTCTCTGCATGAATGTAAGCGTTTGTATATATGACTCTGGTACTTCTTTCAAAATGCAATTTAGCACACCGAAAAATCAACCGCCGAGAGTGGCTTTCTCTAAGTGACTGTCTGTTTTCGAACTTCTTCCAAATTATATTTTAGCATGCCTACAAAACACCACCCCATAGTTGCTTTCTCTGCATCAATATAAGCGTTCATATATATGCCTCTCTCACTTCATCTAAATTAGAGTTTAGCAGGCCTACAAACAACACCCCGTGAGTTGTTTTCTCTAGGTGACTGTAAACTTTCCTATATAAGAATCTCCAACTTCTTTCAAACTACACCATGCCAACAAAACACCACACCGTGGTTGCTTTCTCTGAGTGAACATAAGCGTTCCCATATATGACTCACACTCTGTTTCCCAAATAGAATTTAGCAGATCTACAAACCAGCCCAAGATTGTTCCTTTCTCTAAGTGACTGTAATTTTCCCCAGATATGACTCTCGCACTTCCTCCAAACTACAGATTAACATGCATACATCGCCACCCCACAGTTGCGTTCTCTGCGTGAATGTAACGGTTCATATATATGACTCTCCTACTTCTTCCCAACTACAGTTATTATGCCTTCAAACCATCACGATGTTTCCTTCTCTGAGTGAATGAATGCAAGCGTTCTCACATTTCATCCAAGTTAGAGTTTAGCAGGCCTACCAATAAACTTCCGAGAGTTGTTTTCTCTGTGTCACTGTAATCTTTCCTATATAAGACTCTCGAACTTCTTCCAAACCACAGTTTAGCATGCCAACAAAATACGACCCCAGAGTTGCTTTCTCTGCCTGAATGTAAGCGTTCATATACATGACTCTCGTACTTCCTCCAAAATACAGTTTAGAATGCCTACAAACCACCACCCAAACGTTGCGTTCTCTGAATGAATGAAAGCATTCCCATGTTTGACTCTCACAATTGATGCAAAGTAGAGTTTAGCAGGCCAAGAAAGGCTCTCCCGAGAGTTGCTTTCTCTAGGTGACTGTAAGCTTTCCTAAATAAGACTCTCCAACTTCTTCCAAACTACAGGTTAACATGCCCACAAAACATCACCCCATGGTTTTTTCTTTGCATGAATGTAAGCATTAGTATATATGACTCTGGTACTTCTTTCAAAATACAATTTAGCAGACCTAAAAATCACCCACCAAGAGTTGCTTTCTCTAAGTGACTGTTCAGGTTTAGAACTTCTTCCAAACTATAGCATGCTTACAAAACACCACCCCGTAGTTGCTTTCTCTGTGTGAATGTAAGCGTTCCCAAATATCATTCTCGTACTTCTTCCAAACTATTTAGTATGCCTACAAAAACCACCCCAGTGTTGTTTCTCTGAGGGAATGTAAGCGGTCCCATGTTTGACTCTCACACTTCATCCAAATTAGAGTTTAGCATGTGTACAAAAAAATCTCCCGAGAGTTGCTTTCCCTAGGTGACGGTAATCTTTCCTGTATAAGGTTCTCCAACTTCTTCCAAACTGCAGTTTAGCATGCCTACAAAACCTGACGCCATAAGTGCTTTCTCTGCGTGAATGTAAGTGTTCCTATATAGGACTCTCGTACTTCTTCCAAACTACAGTTTAGTATGCCCTACAAACCACCACCCAAACGTTGTTTTCTCTGAGTGAATGTAAGCGTTCCCATATATGACTCTCACACTTCAACCAAAATAACTCTATTTCAACCAAAATAACTCTACATTCCACACCCAGAGAGTTGCTTTCTCTACGTGACTGTAAACTTTCCTATATATGACTCTCAAACTTCGTCCAAACTAGAGTTTTGCAAGCCTACAAAACACCACCCCATAGTTGCATTCGGTGCCGGAATGTAAGCGGTTCTACATGTGATTCTCTTGCTTCTTCCAAATTACAGGTTAGTATGCCTAGGAACCACAACCACAACGTTGCTTTCACTGAGTTCCCATATATTATTCTAACACTTCATTGAAAATAGAGTTTAGCAGGCCTACGAAACACTCCCGAGAGCTGCTTTCTCTAAGTGACTGTAAGCTTCCCAGATATGGCTCTCGAACTTCCTCCAAACTATATTTTAGTAGGCATACAAACATCACTCCATAGTTGCTTTCTCTGCGTGAAGGTAAGCGTTGCTATATACGATTCTCGTACTTCTTCCAAACTAGAGTTGACTATGCCTACAAATCACAATCCCATCGTAGATTTCTCTGAGTGAATGCACGCGGTCCCCAATATGACTCTCCCCCACTTCCAAACTGGAGTTTTGCAGGTGTACAAAACATCCCCCGAGAGTTGGTTTCTATGACTATACCCTTTCCTATATATTACTCCTTAACTTCTTCCAAACTAGAGATTAGCATGGCTACAAAAATGCCACCCCATAATTGCTTTCTCTACGTGAATGTAAGCGTTCCCATATATCATTCTCCTACTTCTTCCAAACTAGAGTTTAGTATGCCTACAAACCACCACGCCGTCGTTGCTTTCTCTGAGGGAATGTAAGCCTTCCCATATATGACTCTCACTCTTAAACCAAAATAGAGTTTAGCAGGCCTACATTCCACACCCAGAGATTTGCTTTCTCTAAGTGACTCTAAGCTTTCTTATATGTGATTCTCAAACTTCGTCCAAACTAGAGTTTAGCATGCCTATAAAACACCACCCCATAGTTACTTTCAGTGCGTCAAAATGTATGTGCTCCTATATGTGATTCTCGTGCTTCTTCCAAACTGCAGTTTAGTAAGCCTAAAAACAACCCCATCGTTGCTTTCTCTGAGTGAATGTAAGCGTTCTCATATATGATTCTCACACTTCAACCAAAACAGGGTTTTGCAGGCCTACAAACAACCCGCCAAGACTTGCTTTTTCAAAGTGGCTGTTACCTTTCCTATATAGGACTCTGGAACTTCTCCCAAGCTAGACTTTAACATGTCTACCTGACACTACTCCGTAGTTGCTCTCGCTGTGTGAATGTAAGCGTTCCTATATATGAGTCTTGTACCTCTTCTTAACTAGCATCTGGCATGCCAAAATAACACTCCTCCATAGTTGCTTTCTTTGAGTCAATGTAAACATTCCTATATATGTCTCTCGCACTTATTCCAAACTTGAGTTAAGTCTACAAACCAATCCCCGACAGCTGTTTTCTCTGAATGAATTTAAGCGTTCCTATATATGACTATGGCACTTCCTCCAAACTAGAGTTTAGCAAGCCTACACTCCACCCCTGTTCGTTGCTTTCTCTAAGTTACTGTAAGCTTTCCTATACATGGCTCTCGAAATTTTCCAAACTAGAGTTAGCATGCCTACTATACACCTACACATAATTGCTTTGTCTGAGTGAATATAAGCCTTCCTATATATGACTGTCGCACTTTTTCCAAATTAGAGTGTAGCCAGCCTGGAAAGCACCCCTTATAGTTGCTTTCATTGAGTGAATGTTAACATTCCTATGTAAGACTCTCGCAACTTTTCCAATCTAAGATTTTAGCAATGCTACAAATCCCCCGCCGAGAGTTCCTATACATAACTGTCCTCTTTTTCCAAGCTAGAGTTTAGGAAGCCTAGAATCCGTCCCCCCGTAGACGCTTTATGTGAACGTAAACGTTCCTATATATGACTCTCGCCTTCCTCCAAACTAGAGCTTAGCAAGCCTACAAAACAACTCCCTATAATTGCTTTCTCTGAATGAATGATATCGTTCCTATATAAGACTCTCAAACTTCTTCCAAACCAGAGTTTAACAAGCCAAAAAAGCACCCCCCATAGATGCTTCCTCTAACTCAAAGCTAATATTCCTACATATGATTCAGTTTCTTCATCCAAACTAGAGTAAGGCAAGCCTACAAATCACACACCAATAGTTGCTTTCTATAACTAAATGTAAGCGTCCTTATATATGACTATAGCAATTCTTCCAAACTGGAGTTTAGCAAGCCTACAGACCCCAGGACTCCACTCCATAGTACCCTGGGCATTGGCGCCTGCCTGTCATGCAGGACATAGGGGCGGACCCTCATCTCAGACACGGCATTGGTGGATTGTAGGCTTTTTTTTAAGTTTTTGAATTGAAGAACTCTGAGAATTGGAATTCGGTTTAGGTTAAGGTTAGGTGTTAGGGACTAGGATTAGGTTTAGGGGTTAGGGTTTTAGGTTAGAATTAAGATTAGGATTACTGTTAGGGTTAGAGAATAGGATTATGTTTAGTGCTTGGGTTTAGGTTTACGGTGAGAGGCAAGAGTAAGGGTCAGGGATTAGGGTTACTGTTAGGAGTTAGATTCAGGGCTTACTAAGGGTTTGGTTTAGTGATAGGGTTAGGGCTTACGTTTAACGGTGTGTGTTAGGGCACGGGCCCCGTCTAATGTACGGGGCACTGTGGGTGTGGAGCAAGGCTGCGACCCCACTTCATCTTACCCTGGGTGTTGGGCTTCAACTGTCACGCAGGACAAAGGCAGAGGCTCATCAAACGCATGGTTAGGATTAAGGTTTAAGGTTAGGGTCAGGGTTGAGGGTTAGGGTGAGGGTTAACAGTTAGAGTTAGGGTAAGGGGGTTAGGGATAGGGTTAGGGTTAAGGGTCAGGTGTATAGTTCAGGTTTAAGGTTAGCATTAGAGGGTAGGGTTAGTGTAACTGCAGGTCAGTGTTGGGGTTAGATCTCTAGGCATTAGGGTAAAGGTTAGGGTTAAGGTTAAGAGTTAGGGTTAAGTTTAATGGTTAAGGATTGGGATTAGGGTTGAGGGTTAGGGTTAAGGTTATGGGTAATGACTAAGGATCAAAGGTTAGGGTTATTTTTAGGCGTAGGGTTAGGGTAAGGGGTTAGGGTTAGTGTTAGTGTTGTTGGTAGGGTTAAGGTTAGGGTTGGCGTTTCAGAATTAGGGATTAGGTGTTATGGTTATAGCTAGGAGTTACGGTTAGAATTACACTATAGGGCTTGTTCTCAGGGTGTGATGCATTAAGGTTAGGATAAGGGGTTAAAGTTAAGGTTACGGTGAGGTTTACGTGTTAAGGTGAGCAGTAGGATCAGGGTTAGGTGTTATGTTCTGGGTTAGGGTTATGGGTGAGGGGTAGGGTTTATCCTTAGGGCACGGGCCCTGTATGCACTAGGAGGTGAAGTTAGGGGTCTGTGATGGTCGCTGGGAACCCACTCTATCGTATGCAGTGTATGGGCCTCTGGGTTTCATGCAGGACACTGTGGCAGAGCCGGCTTTCATGCATGGCTTAGTAGGATTGTAGGCTTTCAAAACTCTGAGAAAGCAAGAAGTCTGAGAATTAGATTTCGAGTTAGGATTACGGCACGGTTTAGGGATGAAGATTAGTGGTTAGGGTGAGCGCTTAGGGTTAGGGGTTAGGGTTAGGTTTAGGTTTGCTGGCAGGGTGAAGGTTAGGGTTGACGTTTTAGAATTAGGGATGAGGTGTTACGGTTATGACTATGGTTTAGGATTAGAATTATGGGATAGGGCTTCTTCTCAAGGTTTTATGCATTCACATTAAGTTAAGGGGCTAAGTTAGGGTTACGGGGAGGTTTATGTTTTAAGGTGAGTAATAGGATCAGGGTTAGGTGTTATGTTCAGGGTGAGAGTTATCTGTTAGGGGTAGTGTTTATACTTAGCGTACAGGCCCTGTCTGCACTGGGCGGGGGGCGGGGGTTAGGGGGATGGGATTGTCCCCGGGAACCCACTCTATCGTACGCTGGGTATGGGCTCCTGGGTTTCATGCAGGACACAGTGGCAGAGCCCCCTTTTACTCATGGCATGGGAGGATTGTAGGCTTTCTAAACTCTGAGAAAGCAAGAACTCTGAGAATTAGATTTAGGGGTAGGATTCTGGTAATGTTTAGGGATGAAGATTAGTGTCAGGGTTGGGTCTTGGGTTAGGGGTTGGGGTTAAAGGTTAGTGTTAGGTTTAACAGTTACAGTTAGGTTTACGGTTAAGTCTCAGGGATAGGGTTAAGGTTTGGGTTTAGCGTTTGGCACAGGGGTAGGCTTCAGTGTTAGCTTCATGGTTAAAGATTAGGAGTAGGGTTAGTGTGAGGGTTAAGGGTAAGGGTCAAGATTAAGGGTTCAGGTTGGGGTTAGGCTTAGGTTTTGGGTTAGGGGTTAGGGTTAGGCTTAGGGTCAAGGGTTAGGATTAGGGTTAAGTGTTGGGCTTAGGGTTGGGGTTTAGTGTTAAGTTTATCGTTAAGGATTAGGGTTAGGGTCAGGGTTAAATGTTTGGGTGCGGGTAATGGTTAGGGTCAGATTTAAGGTTTATGGATAGGGTTAGTGTTAAGGGTTTACGGGTAGGTTTAGGGTTCAGGGTTAGAGTTAGCATTAGGGCTTAAGGTTAGGATTAGGTGGTAGGTTAGATTTAGGGTTAGATCTAGGCGTTAGAGTAAGGGTTAAGAGATAGGGTTAGGTTTAATGCTTAGGATTAGGGTTAGGGTTTGGGGTTAAAGCAAGTGTTAGGGGTTAGGTTTAAGGATCAAAGGTTAGTGTTATTTTTAGCTGTAGTGTTAGGGTTAGGGATAAGGGATAAGGTTGGCGTGAAGGTTTTCCTTACTGTTAGGGTTAAGGGTCATGCTTAGATTAAAGTTAAGGTTAGGGTCAGTGTTAAGGGTTAGGGTGAGGGTTAACGGTTACGGTAAAGGTTAAGCGTTAGTGTTAGGGATTAGCGATTAAGGTTTTTGGTAAGTGTTAGGGTTAGGAATTAGTGTTTTATGAAGGGGTATGGTTAGAATTAGGATTGGGGTTAGTGTTAGGGTTAGGTTTCGGGGTTAGGTTTAGGGTAAAAGGATAGGATTAGGGTTAAGGGTTTGGCTCAGGTTTAGGGTTAAAGTTTAGTGTTAGGGTTAATGTTTAGTGTTATGGTCCAGTTTAAGTGTTAGGGTGAGGGTTAACGGTTAGGATTAGGCTTAGAGGTTGGGGATATAGTGAGGGTTCAGTGTTAGGGTTAGGTTTAGGGTTCAGGGTTAGGGTTAGCTCTAGGGGCTATGGTTAGGGTTAGGTGTTAGGTTAGTGTCAGGGTTAGGTCTAGTCGTGAGGGTAAGGTTTAGGGTTAGCTTTAAGAGCTAGGGTTAGGTTGAATGGATAGGATTAGGATTAGGGTTAAGGGTTAGGGTAAGGCTTAGGGGTTAGGGTGAAGGGTTAAGGGTTTTTGTTAGGCATAGAGTTGGGGTTAGAAGTAACTGTTACTGTCAGTGTTAGGGTTGTAGGCAGGGTTACGGTTAGAGTTAGTGGTTGAGAATTAGGGTTAGGGATTAGGTGTTACAGTGATGACTAGGAGACAGGGTTAGAATTATGGGATAGGGGTTGTTCTCAGGGAATGGGTTATGCACTAACGTTAGGATAAGAGGTTAAAGTTAGGCTCACGGTGAGGTTTCCGTGTTAAGGGGAGAAATAGGAACAGGGTTAGGTGTTATGTTCAGGGTGAGGGATATCTGTTACAGGTATTGTTTATGCTTAGCGCACGGGCCCTGTCTGCCTTAGGCGGGGGTGGGGGGAGGTTAGGGGACTGGGATTGTCACCAGGATCCCACTGTATCGGACTCTGGGTATGGGCCCGTGGATTTCATGCAGGACACAGTTGTAGAGCCTCCTTTCACGCATGGCATGGGAGGATTGCAGGCTTTCTAAACTCTAAGAAAGCAAGAAGTCTGAGAATTAGATTTAGGGTTAGGATTCTGGTTAGGGTTATGGATGAAGTTTAGTGTTAGGGTGAGGGCTTAGGGTTAGGGATTAGGGTTAGGGTTAAAGGTTACTCTTAGGTTTAACGGTTACAGTTCGGTTTAGGGTTGAGGTTTACGGTTAGGGTTAAAATGAGGGGTTAGGGTTTGGTATAGGGTTAGGGTTAGGTACAGGGTTAGGGTTAAGTGTTAGGTTTCGGGTTGAAGATTAGGATTAGGGTTAGGATTAAAGGTTAGCGTGAGAGTTAACGGTTAGGGTTAAGGTTAAGAGTTAGGGTTTGGGTTTAGGTTTAGGGTTAAGGGTTAGGGTTAGTTTTAGGGTTCGAGTTATGTGTTAGGGTTTGTGTTAGAGGTTAGGGTTAGGTTTACTGTCCACGGTTAGGGTTACGTTTAGGGGTTAGCATTAGGGTTAAGGTTTAGGTATAGGGTAAGGGTGTAGAGTTAGTGTTGGGCTTTAGGCTCGGGGCTTAGGTTCAGGGTCAGGGGTTAGGGTTGGTGGTAGGGCTTAGATTTATCAGTCAGTTTAAGGGCACAGGACCTGGTTAATCTACGGTGAGAGGGGTGCGGTCGGAGTCATCACGAAAGCACAACATCATTCCCTGGGCCCTGGGACAAGACCTACATGCAGGACTCAGGCGGAGCCTCATCTCACACATGGCATGGCTGTATTGTAGGCTTGCTTCACTCGGGAATGGAAGTAGTGTGAGAATTAGGGTTAGGGTTGGGGTTAGGGGTTTCGAGTTAGGGGTTAGGTTTGGAGTCAGGGTTAGGTGCTAGGGATTAGTGGTTAGGGTTAGAGTTAGTGTTACGGGTTAGGTGTTAAGTCTGGTTTAGGGGGCCAGGGTAAGGTTTAGGTTTGGAGTTAGCGTTAGGGTTAGGCGTTAGGGTTAAGGGATAGGGTTAGGGTTAAGGGTTAGCTTTAGGGTTAGGGTTCAGATTTAGGGTTAGGGTCAGGGTTAAGGGTTAGGGTGAGGTTTAACAGTTAGGGTTAGGGTTAGGGGGTTAGGGATAGGTTTAGGGTTAAGGGTCAGGTGTATGGTTCAGGTTTAAGGTTAGCGTTAGGGGCTTAGGGTTAGTCTTAACTGTAGGTCAGCGTGGCGGTTAGATCTCTAGGTATTAGGGTAAAGGTCAGGGTTAGGGTTAAGAGTTACGGTTATGTTTAATGGTTAGGATTGGGATTAGGGTTAAGAGTTAGGGTTAAGGTTAGGGGTTATGACTAAGGATCAACGGTTAGGGTTATTTTTAGGCGTAGGGTTAGCGTAAGGGGTTAGGGTTAGTGTTAGTGTTGTTGGTAGGGTTAAGGTTAGGGTTGGCGTTTCAGAATTAGGGATTAGGTGTTATGGTTATGGCTAGGAGTTAGGGTTAGATTTACGGTATAGGTCTTGTTCTCAGGGTGTCATGCATTAACGTTAAGATAAGGGGTTAAAGTTAGGGTTACGGTGAGCTTTACCTGTTAAGGTGAGCAGTAGGATCAGGGTTAGGTGTTATGTTCTGGGTTAGGGTTATGGGTGAGGGGTAGGGTTTATCCTTAGGGCACGGGCCCTGTATGCACTAGGAGGCGAAGTTAGGGGTCTGTGATGGTCGCTGGGAACCCACTCTATCGTACGCAGTGTATGGGCCTCTGGGTTTCATGCAGGACACTGTGGCAGAGCCGGCTTTCATGCATGGTTTAGTAGGATTGTAGGCTTTCAAAACTCTGAGAAAGCAAGAAGTCTGAGAATTAGATTTCGGGTTAGGATTACGGCATGGTTTAGGGATGAAGATTAGTGGTTAGGGTGAGGGCTTAGGGTTAGGGGTTAGGGTTAGGGTTAGGGTTGCTGGTAGGGTGAAGGTTAGGGTTGAAGTTTTAGAATTAGGGATGAGGTGTTACGGTTATGACTATGGTTTAGGATTAGAATTACGGGATAGGGCTTCTTCTCAAGGTGTTATGCATTCACGTTAAGTTAAGGGGCTAAGTTAGGGTTACGGGGAGGTTTATGTTTTAAGGTGAGCAATAGCATCAGGGTTAGGTGTTATGTCAGGGTGAGGATTATCTGTTAGGGGTAGTGTTTATACTTAGCGTACGGGCCCTGTCTGCACTGGGCGGGGGGCGGGGGTTAGGGGGATGGGATTGTCCCCGGGAACCCACTCTATCGTACGCTGGGTATGGGCTCCTGGTTTTCATGCAGGACACAGTGGCAGAGCCCCCTTTTACTCATGGCATGGGAAGATTGTAGGCTTTCTAAACTCTGAGAAAGCAAGAACTCTGAGAATTAGATTTAGGGGTAGGATTCTGGTAATGTTTAGGGATGAAGATTAGTGTCAGGGTTGGGTCTTGGGTTAGGGGTTGGGGTTAAATGTTAGTGTTAGGTTTAACAGTTACAGTTAGGTTTACGGTTAAGTCTCAGGGTTAGGGTTAAGGTTTGGGTTTAGCGTTTGGCACAGGGGTAGGCTTCAGTGTTAGCTTCATGGTTAAAGATTAGGAGTAGGGTTAGTGTGAGGGTTAAGGGTAAGGGTCAAGATTAAGGGTTCAGGTTGGGGTTAGGCTTAGGTTTCGGGTTAGGGGTTAGGGTTAGGCTTAGGGTCTAGGGTTAGGATTAGGGTTAAGTGTTGGACTTAGGGTTGGGGTTTAGTGTTAAGTTTATCGTTAAGGATTAGGTTTAGGGTCAGGGTTAAATGTTTGGGTGCGGGTAATGGTTAGGGTCAGGGTTAAGGTTTATGGATAGGGTTCGTGTTAAGGGTTTACGGGTAGGTTTAGGGTTCAGGGTTAGAGTTAGCATTAGGGCTTAAGGTTAGGATTAGGTGGTAGGTTAGATTTAGGGTTAGATCTAGGCGTTAGAGTAAGGGTTAAGAGATAGAGTTAGGTTTAATGCTTAGGATTAGGGTTAGGGTTTGGGGTTAAAGCAAGTGTTAGGGGTTAGTTTTAAGGATCAAAGGTTAGTGTTATTTTTAGCTGTAGTGTTAGGGTTAGGGATAAGGGATAAGGTTGGCGTAAGGGTTTTCCTTACTGTTAGGGTTAAGGGTGAGGCTTAGATTAAAGGTTAAGGTTAGGGTCAGTGTTAAGGGTTAGGGTGAGGGTTAACGGTTACGGTAAAGGTTAAGTGTTAGTGTTAGGGATTAGCGATTAGGGTTTTTGGTAAGTGTTAGGGTTAGGAGTTAGTGTTTTATGAAGGGGTATGGTTAGAATTAGGATTGGGGTTAGTGTTAGGGTTAGGTTTCGGGGTTAGGTTTAGGGTAAAAGGATAGGATTAGGGTTAAGGGTTGGGCTCAGGTTTAGGGTTAAAGTTTAGTGTTAGGGTTAATGTTTAGTGTTATGGTCCAGTTTAAGTGTTAGGGTGAGGGTTAACGGTTACGATTAGGCTTAGAGGTTGGGGATATAGTGAGGGTTCAGTGTTAGGGTTAGGTTTAGGGTTCAGGGTTAAGGTTAGCTATAGGGGTTATGGTTAGGGTTAGGTGTTAGGTTAGTGTCAGGGTTAGGTCTAGTCGTGAGGGTAAGGTTTAGGGTTAGCTTTAAGAGCTAGGGTTAGGTTGAATGGATAGGATTAGGATTAGGGTTAAGGGTTAGGGTAAGGCTTAGGGGTTAGGGTGAAGGGTTAAGGGTTTTTGTTAGGCATAGTGTTGG
This sequence comes from Eulemur rufifrons, assembly GCF_041146395.1. Classification (NCBI taxonomy): domain Eukaryota; kingdom Metazoa; phylum Chordata; class Mammalia; order Primates; family Lemuridae; genus Eulemur; species Eulemur rufifrons. Next base: position 184,187 of record NW_027182840.1, read on the forward strand.
GGTTAGAAGTAACGGTTACTGTCAGTGTTAGGGTTGTAGGCAGGGTTACGGTTAGAGTTAGCGGTTTAGAATTAGGGTTAGGGATTTGGTGTTACAGTGATGACTAGGAGATAGGGTTAGAATTATGGGATAGGGGTTGTTCTCAGGGAATGGGTTATGCACTAACGTTAGGATAAGAGGTTAAAGTTAGGCTCACGGTGAGGTTTCCGTGTTAAGGGGAGAAATAGGAACAGGGTTAGGTGTTATGTTCAGGGTGAGGGATATCTGTTACAGGTATTGTTTATGCTTAGCGCACGGGCCCTGTCTGCCTTATGCGGGGGTGGGGGGAGGTTAGGGGGCTGGGATTGTCATCAGGATCCCACTGTATCGTACTCTGGGTATGGGCCCGTGGGTTTTATGCAGGACACAGTGGTAGAGCCTCCTTTCACGCATGGCATGGGAGGATTGCAGGCTTTCTAAACTCTAAGAAAGCAAGAAGTCTGAGAATTAGATTTAGGGTTAGGATTCTGGTTAGGGTTAAGGATGAAGTTTAGTGTTAGGGTGAGGGCTTAGGGTTAGGGATTAGGGTTAGGGTTAAAGGTTACTCTTAGGTTTAACGGTTACAGTTCGGTTTAGGGTTGAGGTTTACGGTTAGGGTTAAGATGAGGGGTTAGGGTTTGGTATAGGGTTAGGGTTAGGTACAGGGTTAGGGTTAAGTGTTAGGTTTGGGGTTGAAGATTAGGATTAGGGTTAGGATTAAAGGTTAGCGTGAGAGTTAACGGTTAGGTTAAGGTTAAGAGTTAGGGTTAGGGTTTAGGTTTAGGGTTAAGGGTTAGGGTTAGTTTTAGGGTTCGAGTTATGTGTTAGGGTTTGTGTTAGAGGTTAGGGTTAGGTTTACTGTCCACGGTTAGGGTTACGTTTAGGGGTTAGCATTAGGGTTAAGGATTAGGTATAGGGTAAGGGTTTAGAGTTAGTGTTGGGCTTTAGGCTCGGGGCTTAGGTTCAGGGTCAGGGGTTAGGGTTGGTGGTAGGGCTTAGATTTATCGGTCAGTTTAAGGGCACAGGACCTGGTTAATCTACGGTGAGAGGGGTGCGGTCGGAGTCATCACGAAAGCACAACATCATTCCCTGGGCCCTGGGACAATACCTACATGCAGGACTCAGGCGGAGCCTCATCTCACACATGGCATGGCTGTATTGTAGGCTTGCTTCACTCTGGGAATGGAAGTAGTGTGAGAATTAGGGTTAGGGTTGGGGTTAGGGGTTTCGAGTTAGGGGTTAGGTTTGGAGTCAGGGTTAGGTGCTAGGGATTAGTTGTTAGGGTTAGAGTTAGTGTTACGGGTTAGGTGTTAAGTCTGGTTTAGGGGGCCAGGGTAAGGTTTAGGTTTGGAGTTAGCGTTAGGGTTAGGCGTTAGGGTTAAGGGATAGGGTTAGGGTTAAGGGTTAGGCTTAGGGGGTAGGGTTCAGGTTTAGGGTTTGGGTCAGGGTTAAGGGTTAGGGTGAGGGTTAAAAGTTAGGGTTAGCGTTAGGGGGTTAGGGATAGGATTAGGGTTAAGGGTTAGGTTTATGCTTCAGGTTTAAGGTTAACATTGGGGGGTTAGGTTTAGTGTTAACTGTAAGTCAGTGTTAGGGTTAGATCTCTAGGCATTAAGGTAAAGGTTAGGTTTAGGGTTAAGTGTTAGGGTTATGTTTAATGGTTAGGCTTGGGATTAGGGTTAAGGGTTAGGGTTAAGGTTAGGGGTTATGACTAAGGATCAACGGTTAGGGTTATTTTTATGCGTAGGTTTAGGGTAAGGGCTTAGGGTTAGTGTTAGTGTTGTTGGTAGGGTTAAGGTTAGGGTTGGCGTTTCAGAATTAGGGATCAGGTGTTATGGTTATGGCTAGGTGTTAGCGTTAGAATTACAGTATAGTGCTTGTTCTCAGGGTGTCATGCATTAACGTTAATATAAGGTGTTAAAGTTAGGGTTATGGTGAGCTTTACCTCTTAAGGTGAGCAGTATGATCAGGATTAGGTGTTATGTTCTGGGTTAGGCTTATGGGTGAGGGGTAGGGTTTATGCTTAGGGCACGGGCCCTGTATGCACTAGGAGACAAAGATAGGGGCCTGTGATGGTCGCTGGTAACCTACTCTATCGTATGCAGTGTATGGGCCTCTGGTTTCCTGCAGGACACTGTGGCAGAGCGGGCTTTCATGCATGGCTTAGTAGGATTGTAGGCTTTCAAAACTCTGAGAAAGCAAGAAGTCTGAGAATTAGATTTAGGGTTAGGATTACGGCACGGTTTAGGGATGAAGATTAGTGTTAGGGTGAGGGCTTAGGGTTAGGGGTTAGGGTTAGGGTTAGGGTTGATGGTAGGTTGAAGTTTAGGGTTGGCACTTTAGAATATGGATGAGGTGTTATGGTTATGGCTAGGGGTTAGGTTTAGAATTATGGGATAGGGCTTCTTCTTTGGGTGCTATGCATTAACGTTAAGATAAGGGGATAAATTAGGGTTATGGTTAGGTTTATGTTTTAAGGTGAGTAACAGGATCAGGGTTAGGTTTTATGTTTGGAATTAGGGTTATCTGTTAGGGATAGTTTTTTTGCTTAGCGCACGGGCCCTGTCTTCACCAGGAGGGGGGGGTTAGGGACTAGGATTGCCACTGGGAACCCGCTCTATCATGCACTAGTTATGGGCCCCCGGGTTTCTTGCAGGACACAGTGGCAGAGCCTCCTTTTACTCATGACATGGGAGAATTGTAGGCTTTCTAAACTCTGAGAAAGCAAGAAGTCTGAGAATTAGATTTAGGGGTAGGTTTATGGTAATGTTTAGGGATGAAGGTTAGTGTTAGGGTGCGTTCTTAAGGTCAGTGGTTAGGGTTAAAGGTTAGTGTTAGGTTTAACAGTTACAGTCAGGTTTATGGTTATGTTTTAGGGTTAGGGTTAAGGTTAAGGTTTAGCATTTGGTACTGTGTTAGGCTTAAGTTTTAGCTTTAGGGTTAAAGATTAGGATTAGGGTTAGGGTTAAGGGCTAGTGTGAGGGTTAATGGTAAGGATCAAGACTAAGGGCTAGGGTTTTTGTTAGTGTTAGGAATAAGTCTTCATGTAGGCTTTAGGGTTAGCGTTAAGTGTTATGGTTAGGGTTAGGTTTAGGGTTCATGGTTAGTGTTATGTTTAGGGGTTAGTGTTAGGGTTAGGGCTTAGGTTTAGGGTAAGGTTTTAGAGTTCGTGTTCAGCATTACGGTCGGAGCTTATGTTTACGGTTAGGGGTTAGTGTTAGTGTTAGGGCTGAGATTTAGCTGTTAGTTTAAGGGCACAGGACCTGTTTTATCTACGGTGAGAAGGGTGCTGTCGGAGTCTCCACGAAAGCACAAAATCGTTCCCTGATCCTTGGGAAAGGACCTACATGCAGGACTCAGGTGGAGCCTCATCTCACGCATAGTATAGCTGTATTGTAGGCTTGCTTCACTCTGAGAATGGAAGTAGTGTGAGAATCAGGGTTAGGGTTTGGGTTAGGGGTTTGGAGTTTGGGATTATGGTTCGAGTCAGGGTTAGGTCCTAGGGATTAGGAGTTAGGGTTAGTGTTAGGGATAGGGGTTAGTTGTTGGGTTTGGGTTAGGGTGCTAGGGTTAGGTTTAGGGTTGGGGTTAATATTAGGGTTAGCGTTTAGGGTTAAAGGATAGGATTATGGTTAAGGGTTTGGCTTAGGGTTAGGGTTAAGGGTTAGTGTTAAGGTTTAGGGTTAAGGTCAGGGTTACGTGTTAGGGTGAGGGTTAACAGTTAGGGTTATGGTTAGGGTCTTAGGGGTAGGGTTAGGGTTAGAGTTAGGGGTTAGGATTAAGGGTGAAGTGTTAGGGTTATTTTTAGGCATAGTTTTAAAGTTAGGGGCTAGGGTAATGTTTGGTTTGATGGTAGGTTTAAGGTTAGGGTTAGCGGTTTAGAATTCGCATTAGGGATTAGGTGTTATGGTTATGGCTTGGAGTTAGGGTTAGAATTCAGAGATAGGAGTTGTTCTCAGGGTAAGTGTTATGCATTAACGTTATGATAAGGGGTTAAATTTAGGGTTATGGTGAGATTTACATTTTAAGGTGAGCAATGGGATCAGGGTCAGGTGTTATGTTCAGGGTTATGGTTAGGGGTGAGGGGTAGGGTTTATGCTTACGACTCGGGCCCTGTCTGCACTAGGCAGGGGGGGAGGGGTTTGGGGTTGCGATTGTCATCGGGAACCCACTCTAGTGTATGCTGAGTATGGGCACTGGGGTTTCCGGCAGGACACAGTGGTAGAGCCTCCTTTTATTCATGGCATGGGAGGATTGTAGGCTTTCTAACGCTGAGAAAGCAAGAAGTCTGATAATTAGATTTAGGGTTAGGATTATAGTTAGGGTTAGGAATGAGGTTAGTGCTAGGGTGAGGGATTAGGGCTACGGATTATGGGTAGAGTAAAGGTTAAATGTTAGAGTTAGGTTTAACGGTTACAGTTAGGTTTAGGGTTACGTTTTAGGGTGAGGGTTATGGTTAGGGGTTAGGGTTTGGTACAGGGTTAGGGTTAAGTGTTAGGTTTAGGGTTAAAGATTAGAATTCGGATTAGGGTTGACGGTTAGTGTGAGTGTTAACGGTTAGGTTTGTGTTTAAGGGTTAGGGTTAGGGTTTAGGGCTAGTGTTAAGCGTTCGTGTTAGATTTAGGGTTAGAGTAAAGTGTTATGGTTAGGGTTATGGGTTAGCATTAGGGTTAAAGGTTAAGGGTTAGGTTTATTTTCAGGCACAGGGTTAGGATTAGGTGTTAGGGTTAGTGTTACCGTTAAGGTTTTTTGTAGGCTTAAGGTTAGGTTTAGCAGTTTAGAATTAGGGTTAGGGATTAGGTGTAATGGTTATGGTAAGGAGTTAGGGTTAGAATTATGGCATAGGGGTTGGTCTCAGGGTCAGTTTTATGCTTAAAGTTAGGGTAAGCGGTTAAAGTTAGTGTTACGGTGAGCTTTACATGTTAAGGTGAGCAATAGGATCAGGGTTAGGTTTTATGTTCAGGGTTATGGTTATGGGTTAGGGGCAGTGTTTATGCTTAGGGCACAGGCCCTGTCTTCACTAGGTGGGGGGGGGGGGTTCGGAGGCTGGGATTGTCACCAGGAACCCACTCTATCGTATGCTGGGTATGGGCCTCTGGGTTTCATGCAGGGCACAGTGGCAGAGACTCCTTTCATGCATGGCATGGGAGGATTGTAGGCTTTCTAAACTCTGAGAAAGCAAGAAGTCTGAGAATTAGATTTAGGGTTAGGATTACGGTTAGGGTTAGGGATGAAGTTTAGTGTTAGGGAGAGGGCTTAGTGTTAGGGATTAGGGTTTGGTACAGGGTTAGGGTTAAGTGTTCGGTTTAGGGGTACAGATTAGGATTAGTGTTAGGTTTAAGGGTTAGCTGAGGGTTAACGGTTAGGGTTAAGGTGAAGGGTTAGGGTTAGGGTTTAGGGTTAGGATTAGGGGATCGTGTTAGGTTTAGGGTTACACTTAAGTGTTAGGGTTTAGGTTCAGGTTTAGGGTTCATGGTTAGGGTTATGTTTAGGGGTTAGGTTTAGGGGTTAGGTTTGGTGTAAGGGTATAGTGTTAGTGAAGGGAGTTTGGGTCAGGGTTTCTGTTTAGGGTAGGGATTAGTGTTAGTGTTAGGACTTAGATTTAGCGATTAGTTTAAGGTCAGAGGACCTGTTTAATCTATGGTGAGAAGGGTGTGGAATGGGTCGCTGAGACACCACAGCATTGTACCCTGGGCCTTGGGCTCAGACCTACATGCAGGAATCAGGGGGAGCCTGTTCTCATGCATGGCATGGTTGTATTATAGGCTTGGTTAACTCTTAGAATGGAAGTGTGAGAATTAGGGTTATGGTTAGGGTTAGGGATTTGGGTTTAGGAGAGAGTGTTCAAATGAGGGTTAGGGGTTAGGCATTAGGGGTTAGGGTTAGTGTTAGGGTTAGGGGTTGGGGTGAGGGTTGGGTTAGGGGCTAGGGTTAGGTTTAGGGTTGGGGTTAGTGTTAGCATTCGAGTTAGGGATTAGAGTTAGGGTTAAGGGATAGGATTAGGGTTAAGAGTTTGGCTTAGGGTTCAGGTTAAGGGTTAGGGTTATGGTTAAAGATTAGTGTTAGTTTAAACAGTTACAGTTAGGTTTAGGGTTAAATTTTAGGGTGAGGGCTTTTTAAACTCTGAGAGAGGAAGACGTCTGAGATTAAGATTTAGGGTTAGGATTATGGTCAGGATTAGGGATGATGATTAGTGTTAGGGTGAGGGCTTAGGGTTAAGGGTTAGGGTTAGAGTTAGGGTTAAGGTTAGTGTTAGTTTTAACGGTTAAAGTTAGGTTTAGGGTTAAGGTTTATTGTCAGGGTTAAGGTCAGGGGTTAGGGTTTCGTACAGGGTAAGAGTTAAGTGTTAGGTTTAGGGTTAAAGATTAGCATTATGGTTAGTGTTAAAGGTTAGTGTGAGGGTAAAAGTTTAGGGTTAAGTTTAAGGGCTAGGGTTAGGGGTTAGTGTTAGGGTTAAGTGGTCTTGTTAGGTTTAGGGTTACAGTTAAGTGTTATGGTTAGTGTTAGGGGTTACGGTTAGGCTTAGGGTTCATGGTTAGTGTAACATTTAGGGGTTAGGGCTAGGGTTAAATGATAGTGTTAGAGTTAAGGCTTAGGCTTTGGGTAAAGGTTTAGGGATAGGTTTACAGGTTAGGGTTAGTGTCAGGGTTAAATGTTAGGGTGAGAGTTAACAGTTATGGTTAGGGTTATTGGTTAGGGGTTGTGTTTATGCTTAGGGCACGTGCCTTGTCTGCACTAGGCGGAGAGGTTAGGGGGCTAGCATATTCGCCGGGAAATCACTCTATCGTATGCTGGGTATTGGCCCCTGGGTTTCATGCTGGACACAGTGGCAGGGCCTCCTTTCACACATGGCATGGGAGGATTATAGGCTTTCTAAACTCTGAGAAAGAAAAAGTCTGAGAATTAGATTTAGGGTTAGGATTATGGTTAGAATTAGGGATGAAGTTTAGTGTTAAGGTGATGCCTTAGGGTTAGGGGTTAGGTTTAGGGTCAGAGTTAAAGGTTAGTGTTAGGTTTAACAGTTACAGTTAGGTTTAGCGTTAAGGTTTAGTGTTAGGGTTCAGTTTAGGGGATAGGTTTTGGTACAGGTTAAGGTTTAAGTGTTAAGTTTAGAGTTAAAGATTACAATTAGGGTTAGGTTTAAAGGTAAGTGTGAGGATTAAAGGTTAGGGTTAAGCATGAGGGTTAGGGATTAGGTTTAGTGTTAAGGGTTTATGTTAGTTTAGGGTTAGAGTTAAGTGTTATGGTTAGGGTTAGGGGTTAGGGTTAGATATAGGGTGCATGGTTAGGGTTACGTTTAGGGGTTAGGGTTACGGGTTAGGTTTAGGGTGAGTGTTTGGTGTTAGTGTTGGGCATTAGGATAAGGGCTTAGGTTTAGGGTTAGCGTTTAGGTTTAGTGTTAGGGCTTAGATTTAGCGGTTAGTTTAAGGGCACAGGACCTGTTTAATCTATGGTGAGAAGGGTGCAGAATTGGTCCCCTTGACACCACACCATCGTACCTGGGCTTTGGGCCCAGACCTACATGCAGGACTCAGGCGGAGCCTCTTCTCACTCATGGCATGGCTCTATTGTAGGCTTGGTGAACTCTGAAAATGGAGGAAATGTGAGAATTAGGGTTATGGTTATGGTTAACTGTTTGGGGTTAGGGGTTAGGGTTCGAGTGTGGTTCAGGGGTTAGAAATTAGGAGTTAGTGTTAGTGTTAGGGTTAGGGGTTAGGGGTTAGTGTTGGTTTAGGGGCTAGGGTTAGATTCAGAGTTAGGGTTAGTGTTAGGGTTAGGGTTAGGGATTATGGTTAGGGTTAGGAATTAGGGTTAGGGTTAGGCTTAAGGGATAGGATTAGGGTAAAGGGTTAAGGCTTAGGGTTAGCATTAGGGATTAGGGTTAGGGTTAAGTGTTAGGATTTTGGTCTGATTTAAGGGTTAGGGTGAGCGTTAACAGTTAGGGTTAAGGTTAATTGTTAGGATTGGGGGTTAGGCTTAAGGATTCGTATTAGGGTTAGGGTATAAGGGTGAGACTTAAGTCTTATGGTTAGGGACAGGGCTTTTGGTTAGGGATAAGGGTTAGGAGTTAGGGTTACTTTTAGGCATAGGGTAGGATTAGGGGTGAGGGTTAGGGTTAGGGTTAGTGTTAGGGTTGTTGGTAGTGTTAAGGTTAGGGTTAGCAGTTTAGAATTAGGGTTAGGGATTAGGTTGTATGGTTATGGCTAAGATTTAGGGTTAGAATTATGGGATAGGCGTTGTTCTCAGTGTAAGTGTTATGCATTAACTTTAGGAGATGCGGTTAAAGTTAGGGTTACAGTGTGGTCTACATGATAAGGTGAGCAGTAGGATCAGGGTTAGGTGTTACGTTCAAGGTTAGGGTTATATGTTAGGCGTACTTTTTATGCTTAGGGCACGGGCCCTGTCTGCACTAGGCGGGAGGATTAGGGGTCTAGGATTGTGGCCGAGAACTTTCTCTATCGTACACTGGGTATGGGTCCCTGGGTTTCATGCAGGACACAGTGGCAGAGCCTCTTTTCACGCATGGCATGGGAGGATTGTAGGCTTTCTAAACTCTGAGAAAGCAAGAAGTCTGAGAATTAGATTTAGGGATAGGATTATGGTTCGTGTTAAGGATAAAGTTTAGCATTAGGGTGAGGGCTTAGGGTTAGGGGTTAGAGTTACGGTCAGGGTTAAAGGTTAGTGTTAGGTTTAATGGTTACAGTTAGCTTTAGGGTCAAGTGTTAGGTTTAAGGTTAAGGTTAGGGGTTAGGTTTTGGTACAGGGTAACGGTTAACTGTTAGGTTTAGGGTTAAAGATTACGATTAGGGTTAGGTTTAAGGGTTAGTGTGAGAGTTAACGGTTAGGGTTAAGGTTAAGTGTTAGGGTTAGTGGTTAAGTTTAGGTTTAAGTGTTCGTGTTAGGTTTAGGGTTAGAGTTAAGTGTTATGGTTAGGGTTTGGGGTTAGGGTTAGGTTTAGGGTTCATCGTTAGGGTTACGTTTAGGCATTAGGGTTATGGGTAAGGATTAGGGTAAGGGTTTAATGTTAGTGTTGGGCGTTAGGGTCATGGCTTAAGTTTAGGGTTAAGGGTTAGTGTTAGAGTTAGCGTTAGGGCTTAGATTTAGAGGTTATTTTAAGGGCACAGGACCTGTGTAATCTATGGTGAGAAGTGTGCAGAATGGGTCATCGCCACACCACACCATCGTACCCGAGGCCGTGGGCCCAGACCTACATGCAGGTCTCAGGTAGAGCCTCTTCTCACGCATGGCATGGTTTTATTGTAGGCTTGGCTAACTCTGAGAATGGAGGAAGTGTGAGAATTATGGTTATGATTAGGGTTAGGTGTTTGGGGTTAGGGGTTAGTGTTCGCGTGAGGGTTAGGTGTTAGGGATTAGGGGTTAGGGTTAATGTTAGCATTAGGGGTTAACGGTTAGGGTTGGGTTAGGGACTAGGGATAGATTTAGCATTGGGGTTAGGGTTAGGGTTAGGGGTTAGGGTTTAGGGTTAAGGGATAGGATTAGGGTTAAGGGTTAAGGCTTAGGGTTAGCATTAAGGGATAGGGTTAGGGTTAAGGGTTAGGGTTACGGTCCGAGTTAAGGGTTAGGGTGAGGGTTAACAGTTAGGGTTAGGGTTATAAGTTAGGGATAGTGTTAGGTTTAAGGTCTAGGGTTAGGGTTAGAGGTAGCTTTACTGCTAAGATTAGGTCTCGGCATTAAGGTAAGTGTTAGTGTTAGGGTTAAGGGTTAGGGTTAGTTTTAATTGTTAGGATTAGGATCAGAATTAAGGGTTAGGCTTAGGGTTAGGGGATAGGGTTAGGGTTTAGGGTAAACTTTTAAGGTTATGTTTAGGGATAAGGTTAGGGTTAGCGTTTAAGGTTAGGGTTAGTATTAGGGTTGTTTGTAGGGTTAAGGTAATGTTTAGTGGTTAGAATTAGGGTTAGGGATTAGGGGTTACTGTTATGGCTAGGAGTTAGGGTTAGAATTAAGTGATAGGGGTTGTTCTTAGCATAAGTGTTATGCATTAATGTTAGGATAAGTGGTTAAAGTTAGGTTTACGGTGAGGTTTATGTGTTAAGGTGAGCAATAGGATCAGGGTTAGAATTATGAGTGAGGGGTAGGGTTTTGCTTAGGGTATGGGCCCTGTCTTCCCTAGGAGTGGGACTGAGGGGGATGCGATTGTCACCAGAAACCCACTCTATCGTATGCAGGGTATGGGCCCATGGGTTTCTTGTAGGACACTCTGGCAGAGCCTGATTTCACGCATGGTAAAGGAGGATTGTAAGCTTTCAAATCTCTAAGAAAGTAAGAAGTCTGAGAATTAGATTTAAGGTTAGGATTATCGTTATGGTTAGGGATGAAGTTTAATCTTAGGGTGAGGGCTTCGGGTAAGGGGATACGGTTAGTTTTAGGGTTAAAAGTTACTGTTAGGTTTAACAGTTACAGTTAGACTTAGGGTTTAGGTTTAGGGTTAGGGTTAAGCTTAGGGGTTATGGTTTGGTACAGGGTTAGGGTTAAGTGTTAGGGTTAGGGTTAAAGATCATGACAAGGGTTAGAGTTAAGGGTTAGTTTGAGTGTTAACAGTTAGGGTTAAGGATAACTTTTAGGGTTAGGGGTTAGGATTAGTGTTAGGGCTGAGATTTAGCGGTTAGTTTAAGGGCACAGGACCTGTTTAATCTATGGTGAGAGTGGTGCACAGGGTCGCTGCGACACAACACCACCGTACGCAGGGCCTTGGGCCAAGACCTACATACAGGACTCAGGTGGAGCCTCTTCTCACGCATGACATGGCCGTATTGTAGGCTTGGTTAACTCTGAGAATGGAAGAAGTGTCAGAAATCGGGTTAGGGCTGGCTGTAGGTGTTTTTAACCCCTAACCCTAACACTAACCCCCTAATCCTAACCCTAACACTAACCCCAAGGTTAAATCTAACCTTAACCCCTACGACAACCCTAACCCTAACCCTAACCCCTCTCACTGTAGAATAAACAGGTCCTGTGCCCTTAAACTAACCACTAAATCTAAGCCCTAACATCAACCCTAACCTCTGACCCTAAACCTAAGCCCTGAGCCTAAAGCCCAACACTAACTCTAAACTCTTACCCTAAAGCTAATCCCTAACCCTAATGCTAACCTCTAAACGTAACCCTAACTGTGAACCCTAAACCTAACCCTAACCTCGAGCGCTAACCATAGCACTTAACTCTAACCCTAAACCTAACATGAACCCTTAATCCTAACACTAACCCTAACCCTAACTCTTAACTTTAACCCTGACTGTTAACCCTCACACTAACCTTTAAACCTAACCTTAATCGTAATCTTTAACCCTAAACCTAATATTTAACCCTAATCCTGTACCAAACCCTAAACCCTAACCTTAAACCTAACCATAAACCTTAACCCTGAACCTAACTGTAACGGTTAAAACTAAGAGTAACCTGTAACGCTACCCATAACCCCTAACTCTAAGCCTTCACCCTAACACTAACCTTGATCCTTAACCCGAACCCTAACCCTAACCCTAAATCTAATTCTCAGTCTTCTTGCTTTCTTAGAGTTTAGAAAGCCTACAATCCTCCCATGCCATGCGTGAAAGGAGGCTCTTCCACTGTGTCCTGAATGAACCGCTGGGGCCCATGGCCAGAGTACGATAGAGTGGGTTCCTGGTGACAATCCCAGCCCCCTAAACCCCCCCCCCCGCCTAATGCAGACAAGGCCCGTGCCCTAAGCATAAACTCTACACCTCACCCAAAACTCTAACCCTGAAAATAACATTTAACCCTGATTCTATTGCTCACCTTAGAATGTAAACCTCACCGTAACCTGAACTTTAACCTCTTATCCTAACGTTAATGCATAACACTTACCCTGAGATTAACCCCTATCCCATAATTCTAACCCTATCTCCTAGTCATAACTGTGACAACTAATCCATAACCCTAATTCTAAACCACTAACACTAACTGTTACCCTACGTAGTTACTGTTACGGTAACCTACTGTTACCCTAACACTGAACCTAATCCTTACTCCTAACGCCAAAGCTATGGCTAAAAATAATGCTAACCCTTGACCCTTTACCCTAACTCCTAACCCTAATCCTAATCCTAACCACTAAACCCAACCTTAGCTCTTAACCCTAACCCTAAACCTTACCCTGACGCCTAGACCTAACCCTGACACTAACCTAACACCTAACCCTAATCATAACCCCTAAAGCTAACCCTAACCCTGAACCCTAAACCTAACCCTAACACTTAATACTAACTATATCCCTAACCCCTAACCCCAACCCTAACCCTAACCGTTAACCCTCACCCTAACCCTTAAACCGGACCCTAACACTAAATCTTAACCCTAAACCTACGCTCAACCCTTAACCATAATCCTATCCCTTAACCCTAAACCTAACCCCTAACCCTAAACCTAACACTAACCCCAATCCTAATTCTAACCATAGCCCTTAATACATCACTACGCCTAACCCCTAACCCTAACCCTAACCCCTAATGCTAACCCTAACACTGAACCCTAAACCTAACCCTATCCCTAACCCTTAAACATAACTCTATCCCTAACCAATAATCCTAAGCCTAATCTTTAACCCTCACCCTAGAGCTTAACTCAAACCGTAACCCTAAGCCTAAACCCCAACCCTAACACTTAACACAAACCCTAAGCCTTAACACTTAACTCCAATCCTATCCTTTAACCCTAATACTAACCCTGATGCCTAATCCTAACCCTAACACTAACCCCAACCATAAATCTAACCCTAGCCCCTAACGCAAAACTAACCCCTAACCCTAACACTAACCCTAAATCCTAGTCCCTAACCACTAAACCTCACTTGAACCCTAACCCCTAACACCAAACCCTTAACCCTAACCATAACCCTATTTCTCACACTACTTCCATTCTCAGAGTTAACCAAGGCTAAAATACAACCATGCAATGCGTGAGTAGAGTTTCCGCATGAGTCCTGCAAGTAGGTCTGGGCCAAAGGCCCAGGATCCGATGGTGTGGTGTCGCATGTAAACATTCTGCACCCTACTCACCATAGATTACACAGGTCCTGTACCCTTAAACTAACCGCTAAATCAAAGCCCAAACACTGACCCTAACCCCTAACCCTAAACCTAAGCCCTCACCCTAATGCCCAACACTAACACTAAATGCTTACCCTAAACCTAACCCCTAAATGTAACCTTAACCATGAACCCTAAACCTAACCCAAACCCCTAACCCTAACCATAACACTTAACTCTAACCCTAAACCTAACATGAACACTTAACCCTAACCCTAACCCATAAACCTAACACTTAACCTTAACCCTAACCGTTAACCCTCACACTAAACCTTAACCCTAACCCTAATCCTAATCTTTAAGCCTAAACCTAGCACTTAACCCTTACCCTGTACCAAAACCTAAACCCTAATCTTAACCCTAAGCTTAAACCTTAAAGCTTAACCCTAAACCTAACTGTAACTGTTAAACCTAACACTAACCTTTAACCCTGACCCTAACCGAAACCCCTAACCCTAAGCCCTCACCATAACAGTAACCTATATTGCTAACCCTAACCCTAATCCTAGCCCTAAATTTAATTCTCAGACTTCTTGCTTTCTCAGAGTTTACAAAGCCTACAATCCTCCCATGCCATGTGTAGAAGGAGGCTCGGCCACTGTGTCCGGCATGAAACCAAGGGGCCATACCCAGCGTATGATAGAGTGGCTTCCGGCATCTATCCTAGCCCTCTAAGCCCCCTCCTAGAGCAGAGAGGGCTCGTGATATAAGCATAAACACTACCCCTCACCCATAACCCTAACCCTGAACATCACAGCTCACCCTGATACTATTGCTCACCTTAACACATCAACCTCACCATAACTCTAACTTGAACCCGTTATCCTAACGTTAATGCATAAGACTTACCCTAAGAACAACCCCTATCCCTTAATTCTAACCCTAACTCCTAGCCACAATTGTAACACCTAATCCCTAAGGCTAATTCAAAACTGCTAAACATTACCTTATCTCTACAAACTAACCCTAACCCTAACTGCTAACCCTAACCGTACACCTAAAAATAACCGTAACACTTGACACTTAACCCTAACCCTTAACCCTGATCCTAATCCTAACAATTAAACCTAACCCTAACTCTTAAGCCTAACACTAACACGTACCCTAATGCCTAGACCTAACCCTAAGAGTAAACGTAACCCCTAACCCTAACGCTAATCCCTAATGCTAACCCTAACACTGAACCCTAATCCTAAGACTTAAACCTAACTCTATCCTTAACCCATAACCCTAGCCCTAACCGTTAACCCCACACTAACCCTTAACTCGAACTGTAACCCTAACCCTTAAAACTAAACCTAACACTTAACGCTAACCCTAAGCCTTAACGCTTAACCCTTATCCTATCCCTTAACCCTAACCCTAACCCCTAACGCTAACCCTAACCCCGCTCTAAATCTAACCCTAGCCCCTAACCCAACCCTAACCGCTAAGCCCTAACCCTATCACTAAACCCAACACCTACTCCCTAACCCCTAATCCTCACTCGAAGCTTAAGCCCTAACCCTAAGCCCTCTCCCTGACTAATCTTCATCCCTAACCCTAACCATAATCCTAACCCTAAATCTAATTCTCAGACTTCTTGCTATCTCAGAGTTTTAAAAGCCTACAATTCTCCAAAGCCATGCGTGAAAGCTGGCTCTGCCACAGTGTCCTGCATGAAACCCAGGAGCCCATACACTGCGTACGATAGAGTGGGTTCCCGGGGACAATCACAGCCCCCTAACTCCCCCTGCTAGTGCTGACAGGGCCCATGCCCTAAGCAAAAACCCTGCACCTCACCCATAACCCTAACCCTGAACATAACACCTAACCCTGATGTTATTGTTCACCTTAACACGTAAACCTCACTGTAACCCTAACTTTAACCCCTATCCTAATGTTATTGCATAACACTTACCCTAAGAACAAACCCTATCCCTTAATTCTAAGCCTAACTCCTAGCATAACCGTAACACCTAATCCCTAACCTTAATTCTAAACTGCTAAACATTACCTTCACCCTACAAACAACCCTAACACTAACCCTAACTCTAACCGCTAACCCTAACCCTAACCATTACCCTGATCATAATCCTAACAATTAAACCTAACCCTAATTCTTAACCCTAACACGAACCATTACCATAATGCCTAGACCTAACCCTAACTGTAACCCTAACCCCTAACCCTAACCCTAACCGCTAATGCTAACCCTAACCCCGAACCCTAAACCTAACCCTAACCCTATCCCTTAAACCTATTACTATCCCTAAACCATTACCCTAATCGCAACTGTTAACCCTCACTCTCACCCTTAACTTGGAACGAAACCCTAACCCTTAACCCTAACCTTAACCCTTACTGCTAATCTTAAGCCTTCACCCTTTACCTTAATCCTATCTTGTAAGCCTAACCCTAACGCTGACCCCTAACCCACCTGAACATTAACCCTAAACCTAAATCTAACGCTAGCCCCTTACAAAAACCTAACACCTAACCCCTGACACACTAATCCTAACTTCTAATTCCTAACCACTAAACTTCACTCAAACCTAAACCTCTAACCCCAAACACATAACCCTAACCATAATCCTAATTCTCACACTTCCTTCGTTCTCAGAGTTGACCAAGCCTACAATAGAGCCATGCCACGAGTGAGAAGAGGCTCTGCCTGAGTCCTGCATGTAGGTCTGGGCCCAAGGTACGATGGTGTGGTGTTGAGGCGACCCAGTCTGCACCCTTCCCACCATAGATTAAACAGAGCATGTGCCCTTAAACTAACCACTAAATCTAAGCCCTAATACTAAACCTAAATCCTAACCCTAAACCTCGGCCCTTATCCTAATGCCCAACAGTAACACTAAACACTCACCCTAAACTTAACCCATAACCCGAACCCCTAAATGTAACCCTAACCATGAACCCTAAACCTAACCCTAACCTCTAGCCATAACCATAACACTTAACTCTAAACCTAAACGTTACACGAAGCCTTATTCCTAACCCTAAGCCCAACCCTAACACTTAATCTTGACCCTTACCATTAACCCTCACACTAACCCTTAACCCTAACCCTAATCCTAATCTTTAACCATAAAGCTAACACTGAAGCCTAACCCTGTGACAAACGATAAAACCAAACCTTAACCCTAACCCTAACCCTGAAACTTAACCGAAAACGTAACTGTAACTGTTAAAAATAACACGAACCTTTAACCCTAACCCCTAACCCTAAGAGCCCACCTTAACACTAATCTTCCTCGCTAAACATTACCATAATCTTACCCCTAAATCTAATTCTCAGACTTCTTGCTATCTCAGAGTTTAGAAAGTTTACAATCCTCCCATGCCATGAGTAAAAGGGGGCTCTGCCACTGTGTCCTGCATGAAACCCAGGAGCCCATACCCAGCGTACGATACAGTGCGATCCCGGGCACAATCCCATCCCCCTAACCCCCGCCCCCCGCCCAGTGCAGACAGGGCCCGTACGCTAAGTATAAACACTACCCCTAACAGATAACCCTCACCATGAATATAACACCTGACCCTGATGCTATTGCTCACCTTAAAACATAAACCTCCCCGTAACCCTAACTTATCCCCTTATCTTAACGTTAATGTATAACACCCTGAGAAGAAGCTCCATCCCATAATTCCAATCCTAATCCCCAGCCATAACCATAACACCTCATCCCTAATTCTAAAATGCCAACCCTACCTTCACCCTACCCACAACCCTAACCCTAACCCTAACCTCTAACCCTAAGCCCTCACCCTATCACTAATCTTCATCACTAAACCGTACCGTAATCCTAACCCTAAATCTAATTCTCAGACTTCTTGCTTTCTCAGAGTTTTGAAAGCCTACAATCCTACTAAGCCATGCATGAAAGCCGGCTCTGCCACAGTGTCCTGCAAGAAACCCAGAGGCCCATACACAGCGTACGATAGAGTGGGTTCCCAGCGACCACAACAGACCCCTAACTTCGATTCCTAGGGCATACAGGGCCCATGCCCTAAGCATAAACACTAGCCCTCAACCATAACCCTAACCCAGAACATAACACCTAACCCTGATACTACTGCTCACCTTAACACGTAAACCTCACCGTAACCCTAACTTTAACCCCATATCGTAACGTTAATGCATGACACCCTGAGAACAAGCCCTGTACTGTAATTCTAACCCTAACTCCTAGCCATAACCATAACACCTGATCCCTAATTCTGAAAAGCCAACCCTAACCTTAACCCTACCAACAACACTAACACTAACCCTAACCCCTTACCCTAACCCTATGCCTAAAAATAACCCTAACCGTTGATCCTTAGTCAAAACCCCTAACCTTAACCCTAACCCTTAACCCTAATCCCAATCCTAACAATTAAACATAACCCTAACTCTGAACCCTAACTCTAACCTTTACATTAATGCCTAGAGTTCTAACCCCAACACTGACCTACAGTTACAAGTAACACAAACCCCTAATTATAACCTTAAACCTGAACAATAAACCTAATCCTTAACCCTAACCCCCTAACGATTAACCCTCACCCTAACCCTTAACCCTGACCCTAACCCTAAACCTGAACCGTAACCCTGAACCCTAACCCTAAGCCTAACCCTTAACCCTAACCCTATCCATTAACCTTAACCGCTAGCCATAACACTAACCCCAACCCTAAACCTAACCCTGGCCCCCTAACCCAGAATTAACACCGAACCCGTAACACTAACTCTACCCCTAACCACTAGCACCTAACCCTGACTCGAAACTTAACCCCTAACTCGAAACCCCTAACCGCAAACCTAACCCTAATTCTCACACTACTTCCATTCCCAGAGTGAAGCAAGCCTACAATACAGACATGCCATGTGTGAGATGAGGCTCCACCTGAGTTCTGCATGTAAGTTTTGTCCCAAGGCCCAGGGAATGATGTTGTGCTTTCATGGTGACTCTGACCGCACCCCTCTCACCTTAGATTAACCAAGTCCTGTGCCCTTAAACTGACCGCTAAATCTGAGCTCTACCACCAACCCTAACGACTGACCCTGAACCTAAGCCCCGAGCCTAAAGCCCAACACTAACACTAAACCCTTACCCTAAACCTAATCCCTAACCCTAATGCTAACCCCTAAACGTAACCCTAACCGTGAACAGTAAACCTAACCCTAACCTCTAACACAAACCCTAACACATAACTCTAACCCTAAAACTTACCCTAACCCTTAACCCTAAACCTAAACCCTACCGTAACTCTTAACCTTAACCCTAACCGTTAACTCTCACGCTAACCTTTAATCCTAACACTAATCCTAATCTTGAACCCTAAACCTGACACTTAACCCTAACCCTGTACCAAATACTAACCCCTCATCTTAACCCTAACAGTAAACCTCAACCATAAACCGAACTGTAACCGTTAAACCTAAGAATAACCTTTAATCCTAACCCTAATCCCTAATCCTAAGCCCTCACCCTAACATTAAACTTCATCCTTAACCCTAACCATAATCCTAACCCTAAATCTAATTCTCAGACGTCTTGCTTTCTTAGAGTTTAGAAAGCCTGCAATCCTCCCATGCCATGCGTTAAAGGAGGCTCTACCACTGTGTCCTGTATGAAACCCACGGGCCCATATCCAGAGTACGATACAGTGGGTTCCTGGTGACAATCCCAGCCCCCTAACCTTCCACACCGCCTAATGCAGACGGGGCCCATGCGCTAAGCATAAACAATACCTTTAACAGGTAACCCTAACCCTGAACATAACACCTAACCCTGTTCCTATTTCTCCCCTTAACACGTAAACCTCACTGTGAGCCTAACTGTAACCTCTTATCGTAACGTTCATGCATAACCCATTCCCTGAGAACAACCCCTATCCCATAATTCTAACCCTATCTCCTAGTCATAACTGTAAAACCTGATGCCTAACCCTAATTCTAAACTGCTAACCCTAACCGTAACCCTAACTACAACCATAACACTGACAGTAACCCTTACTTCTAACCCCAACGCTATGCCTAACAAAAGCCATAACCCTCCACCCTTCACCCTAACCCATAAGCCTTACCCTAACCCTTAACCCTAATCCTAATCCTAACCATTAAACCTAACCGTAGCTCTTAAAGCTAACCCTAAACCTTACCCTCACGACTAGACCTAACCCTGACACTAACCTAACATCTAACCCTAACCATAACCCCTAAAGCTAACCCTAACCCTGAATCCTAAACCTAACCCTAACTCTGAACCCTCACTATATCCCCAACCTGTAAGCCTAATCCTAACCGTTAACCCTCACCCTAACACTTAAACTGGACCATAACACTAAACATTAACCCTAACACTAAACTTTAACCCTAAACCTGAGCCCAACCCTTAACCCTAATCCTATCCTTTTACCCTAAAACTAACCCCTAAACCTAACCCTAATACTAACCCCAAACCTAACTCTAACCATACCTCTTCATAAAACACTAACTCCTAAACCCTAACCCTAACACTAATCATAAACCCTAATTGCTAACCCTTAACCCTAAGGCTTAAGCTTTACCCTAACCATTAACCCTCACCCTAACCCTTAACACTGACCCTAACATTAACCTTTAACTCTAAGCCTAACCCTTAACCCTAACAGTAAGGGAAACCCTTAACGCTAACCTTATCCCTTAACCCTAAACCTAACACTACGGCTAAAAATAACCCTAACCTTTGATCCTTAAACCTAACCCCTAACACTTACTTTAACTCCAAACCCTAACCCTAATCCTAAGCATTAAACCTAACCCTATCTCTTAATCCTAACCCTAGCCCTTACCCTAACGCCTAGATCTAACCCTAAATCTAACCTACAACCTAATCCTAACCTTAAGCCCTAATGCTAACTCTAACCCTGAACCCTAAACCTACCCGTAACCCTTAACATTAACCCTATCCGTAACCCTTAACCCTGACCCTAACCATTACCCGCACCCAAACATTTAACCCTGACCCTAACCCTAATCTTTAATGATAACCCTAACACTAAACCCTAACCCTAAGCCCAACACTTAACCCGAATCCTATCCCTTAACCCTAAGCCTAACCCTAACCCCTAACCCTAAACCTAACACTGAACCCAACCCTAAACCTAACCCTAGCTCCTATCCCAACCCTAAGACCTAACCTTTAATGCTAACAGTAACCCTAACTACTAATCCCTAACCCCTAACCCTCCCTCTAACCCTAAACCCCTAACCCCAAACCCGTAACCCTAAACTTAACCCTAATTCTCACACCTCTTCCATTCTCAGCCTTAAGCAAACCTACAATACAGCCATGCCATTCCTGAGATGAGGCTCTGCCTGTGTCCCACATGTAGGTCTGGGCCAAATACAAAGAGTACGATGGTGTGGTGTCACAGCGACCTGTCCACACCCTTCTCACCATGGATTAAACAAGTCCTGTGCCCTTATACTAACAGATAAATCTCAGCCCTAACACTAACACTAACCCCTAACCGTAAACATAAGCTCAGACTGTAACGCCGAACACTAACTCTAAAACCTTACCTTAAACCTGACCACTAACCCTAACACTAACCGCTAAACATAACCCTAACCATGAATCCTAAACCTAACCCTAAGCTCTACCCGTAACCACAACAATTAACTCTAACCCTAAAGGTTACATGAAGCCTTATTCCTAACCCTAACCCCACCCTAACCCATAATATTGACCCTTACCATTAACCATCACACTAAACCTTAACCGTGACTCTAATCCTAATCTTTAACCATAAAGCTAACACTGAAGCCTAACCCTGTGTCAAACACTAGACCCAAACATAAACCCTAACCCTCAAACTGAACTGTAAACCTAACTGTAACTGTTAAAACTAACATTAACCTTTAACCCTAACCCCTAACCCTAAGACGCCACCCTAACACGAATCTTGATCCCTAAACATTACCGTAATCCTACCCCTAAATCTAATTCTCAGAGTTCTTGCTTTCTCAGAGTTAAGAAAGCCTACAATCCTCCCATGCCATGAGTAAAAGGGGGCTCTGCCACTGTGTCCTGCATGAAACCCAGGAGCCCATACCCAGCGTATGATAGAGTGGGTTCCCGGGGACAATCCCATCGCTATAATCCCCGCCCGCCGCCAAGTGCATACAGGGCCCGTGCCCTAAGTATAATCAATACCCCTAACCGATAACCCTCACCCTGAACATAACACCTAACCCTGATCCTATTGCTCACCTGAAAACATAAATCTCCCCGTAACCCTAACTTATCCCCTTATCTTAACCTTAATGCATAACACCCTGAGAAGAAGCCCTATCCCATAATTCTAATCCTATCACCGGGTCATAACCATAACACCTCATCCCTATTTCTAAAATGCCAACCCTAGCTTTCACCCTACCAAAAACCCTAACCCTAACCCAAACCCCTAACCCTAAGCCCTCACCCTATCACTAGTCTTCATCCCTAAACCGTACCGTAATCCTAACCCTAAATATAATTCTCAGACTTCTTGCTTTCTCAGAGTTTTGAAAGCCTACAATCCTATTAAGCCATGCATAAAAGCCGGCTCTACCACAGTGTCCTGCATGAAACCCAGAGGCCCATACACTGCGTACGATAGAGTGGGTTCCCAGCGACCATCACAGACCCCTAATTTCGCCTTCTAGTGCATACAGGGCCTGTGACCTAAGCATAAACCCTACCCCTCACCCATAACCCTAACCCAGAACATAACAACTATCCCTGATCCTACTGCTCACCTTAACACGTAAACCTCACTGTAACCCTAACTTTAACCCCTTATCTTAACGATAATGCATGACACCCTGAGAACAAGCCCTATACCGTAATTCTAACCCTAACTCCTAGCCATAACCATAACACCTAATCCCTAATTCTGAAACGCCAACCCTAACCTTAACCCTACCAACAACTCTAACACTAACCCTAAAACCCTTACCCTAACCCTACGCCTAAAAATAACCCTAAGCATTGATCCTTAGTCATAACCCCTAAACTTTAACCCTAACCCTTAACGCTAATCCCAATCCTAACCATTAAACATAACCCTAACTCTTAACGCTAACCGTAACCTTTACCCTAATGCCTAGAGATCTAACCCCAACACTGACCTACAGTTAACACTAACCCTAACACCTAATGCTAACTTTAAACCTGAATCATAAACCTAACCCTTAACCCTAACCGTATCCCAACCCCCTAACCCTAACCCTAACTGTTAAGCCTCACCCTAACCCTTAACCCTGACTCTAACCCTAAACTTTAACCCTAACCCTGAACCCTAACCCTAAGCCTAACCCTTAACCCTAACCCTATCCCTTAACCCTGACACCTACAGCTAACACTAACCCCAACCCTAAACCTAACCCTGGCCCCCAAACCCACACTTAACACCTAACCCCTAACACTAACTCTAACCCTAACCACTAATCCCTAGCACCTGACCCTGACTCGAAACTAACCCCTAACTCGAAACCCCTAACCCCAACCCTAACCCTAATTCTCACACTACTTCCATTCCCGAGTGAAGCAAGCCTACAATACAGCCATGCCATGTGTGAGATGAGGCTCCGCCTGAGTCCTGCATGTAGGTCTTGTCCCAGGGCCCAGGGAATGATGTTGTGCTTTCGTGATGACTCCGACCACACCCCTCTCACCGTAGATTAACCAGGTCCTGTGCCCTTAAACTGACCGCTAAATCTAAGCCCTACGACCAACCCTAAACCTTTACCCTGAACTTAATCCCTGAGCCTAAAGCCCAACACTAACTCTAAACACTTACCCTTAACCTAATCCCTAACCCTAATGCTAACCCCTAAACGTAACCCCAACCATGAACAGTAAACCTAACCCTAACCTCTAACACAAACCCTAACACATAACTCTAACCCTAAAACTAACCCTAACCCTTAACCCTAAACCTAAACCCTAACCCTAACCCTTAACCTTAACCGTTAACTCTCATGCTAACCTTTAATCCTAACCCTAATCCTAATCTTGAACCCTAAACCTAACATTTAACCCTAACCCTGTACCAAACACTAATCCCTCATCTTAACCCTATCCGCAAACCTCAACCCTAAACGAACTGTAACCGTTAAACCTAACAGTAACCTTAAACCCTAACCCTAATCTGTAACCCTAAGCCCTCACCGTAACACTACACTTCATCCTGAACCCTAACGATAATCCTAACTCTAAATTTAATTCTGAGACTTCTTGCTTTCTTAGAGTTTAGAATGCCTGCAATCCTCCCAGGCCATGTGTGAAAGGAAGCTCTACCAATGTGTCCGGCATGAAACCCACGGGCCCATACCCAGAGTCTGATACAGTGGGTTCCCGGTGACAATGCCAGCCCCCTAAACTCCCCCTGGCTAACGCAGACAGGGCCCGTGCGCTAGGCATAAACAATACCTTTAACAGATAACCCTAACCCTGAACATAACACCTAACCCTGTTCCTATTTCTCCCCTTAACACGTACACCTGACCGTGAGCCTAACTTTAACCTCTTATTCTAATGTTAATGCATAACCTATTCCCCCAGAACATTCCCTATCCCATAATTCTAACCCTATCTCCTAGTGATAACTGTAGCACCTGACCCCTAACCATAATTCTAAACTGCTAACCCCAACCGTAACCCTACCTACAACCCTAACACTGACAGTAACCCTTACTTCTAACCCCAACGCTATGCCTAACAAAAGCCCTAACCATTCACCCTTCACCCTAACCCCTAAGCCTTACCCTAACACTTAACCCTAATCCCAATCCTAACCATTAAACATAACCCTGACTCTTAACCCTAACCCTAACCTTTGCCATAATGCCTAGAGATCCAACCCCAACAGGACCTACAGTTAACACTAACCCTAATCCCTAATGCTAACCTTAAACATGAACCATAAACCTAACCCTTAACCCTAACCCTATCCCTAACACCCTAACCCTAACCGTACCTGTTAACCCTCACCCTAACCCTTAACCCTGACCCTAACCCTAAACCTTAACTCTAAACCTGAATCCTAACCCTAAGCCTAACCCTTAACCCTAACCCTAACGGTAACCCTAAACATTATCATAATCCTACCCCTAAATCTAATTCTCGGACTTCTTGCTTTCTTAGAGTTTAGAAAGCCTAAAATCCTCCCATGCCATGAGTAAAAGGGGGCTCTGCAGCTCTCTCTTGCATGAAACCAGGAACCCATACCTAGCGTATGATAGAGTGGGTTCCCGGGGAAAATTCCATCCCCCTAACCCCAGGCCCCCGCCCAGTGCAGACAGGGCCTGTACGCTAAGTATAAACACTACCCCTAACAGATAACCCTCACCATGAACATAGCACCTGACCCTGATCCTATTGCTCACCTTAAAACATAAACCTCCCCGTAACCCTAACTTATCCCCTATCTTAACCTTAATGCATAACACCCTGAGAAGAAGTCCTATCCCATAATTCTAATCCTAACCCGTAGCCATAACCGTAACACCTCATCCCTAATTCTAAAATGCCAACCCTAACCTTCACACTACCAACAACCCTAACCCTAACCCTAACCCCTAACCCTAAGTCTCACCCTATCACTAATCTTCATCCCTAAACCGTACAGTAATCCTAACCCTAAATCTAATTCTCAGACTTCTTGCTTTCTTAGAGTTTAGAAAGCCTGCAATCCTGCCATGCCATGTGTGAAAGGAGGCTCTACCATTGTGTCTTGCATGAAACCCACGGGCCCATACCCAGAGTCCGATACAGTGGGTTCCCGGTGACAATCCCAGCCCCCTAACCTCCCCCCAGCTTAACGCCGACAGGGCCCGTGCGCTAAGCATAAATGATACCTTTAACAGATAACCCTAACCCTGAACATGGCACCTAACCCTGTTCATATTTCTCCCCTTAACACGTAAACCTCACCGTGAGCCTAACTTTAACCTCTTATCGTAACGTTAATGCATAACCCATTCCCTGAGAACATCCCCTATCCCATAATTCTAACCCTATCTCCTAGTCATCACTGTAACACCTAATCCCTAACCCTAATTCTCAACCGCTAAGCCTAACCGTAACGCTGCCTACAACCCTAACACTGACAGGAACCCTTACTTCTAACCCCAACGCTATGCCTAACAAAAGCCCTAACCCTTCACCCTTCACCCTAACCCCTAAGCATTACCCTAACCCTTAACCCTAATCCTAATCCTAACCATTAAACCTAACCCTAGCTCTTAAAGCTAACCCTAAACCTTACCCTCACGACTAGACCTAACCCTGACACTAACCTAACACCTAACCCTAACCATAACCCCTAAAGCTAACCCTAACCCTGAACCCTAAACCTAACCCTAACACTGAACCTTCACTATATCCCTAACCCCTAAGCCTAATCCTAACTGTTAACCCTCACCCTAACACTTAAACTGGACCGTAACACTAAACATTAACCCTAACACTAAACTTTAACCCTAACAATAAGCCCAACACTTAACCCTAATCCTATCCCTTAACCCTAAGCCCTAACCCTAAACCTAACCCTAACCCCAACCCTAACCCTTAATCTTGACCCTTACCATTAACCCTCACACTAACCCTAATCCTAATCTTTAACCATAAAGCTAACACTGAAGCCTAACCCTGTGCCAAACGCTAAACCCAAACCTTAACCCTATCCCTGAAACTTAACCATAAACCTAACTGTAACTGTTAAACCTAACACTAACCTCTAACCCTAACCCCTAACCCTAAGACCCCACCTTAACACAAACCCTAACCCTAAACATTATCATAATCCTACCCCTAAATCTAATTCTCGGACTTCTTGCTTTCTTAGAGTTTAGAAAGCCTAAAATCCTCTCATGCCATGAGTAAAAGGGGGCTCTGCAGCTCTCTCTTGCATGAAACCAGGAGCCCATACCTAGCGTATGATAGAGTGGGTTCCCGGGGACAATCCCATCCCCCTAACCCCAGCCCCCCGCCCAGTGCAGACAGGGCCTGTACGCTAAGTATAAACACTACCCCTAACAGATAACCCTCACCCTGAACATAGCACCTGACCCTGATCCTATTGCTCACCTTAAAACATAAACCTCCCCGTAACCCTAACTTATCCCCTTATCTTAACCTTAATGCATAACACCCTGAGAAGAAGTCCTATCCCATAATTCTAATCCTAACCCCGAGCCATAACCGTAACACCTCATCCCTAATTCTAAAATGCCAACCCTAACCTTCACCCTACCAACAACCCTAACCCTAACCCTAACCCCTAACCCTAAGCCTCACCCTATCACTAATCTTCATCGCTAAACCGTACAGTAATCCTAACCCTAAATCTAATTCTCAGACTTCTTGCTTTCTCAGAGTTTTGAAAGCCTACAATCCTACTAAGCCACGCATGAAAGCCCGCTCTGCCACAGTGTCCTGCATGAAACCCAGAGGCCCATACACTGCGTACGATAGAGTGGGTTCCCAGAGACCATCACAGACCCCTAACTTCGCCTCCTAGTGCATACAGGGCCCGGGCCCTAAGCATAAACCCTACCCCACACCCATAACCCTAACCCAGAACATAACACCTAACCCTGATCCTACTGCTCACCTTAACAGGTAAAGCTCACCGTAACCCTAACTTTAACCCCTTATCTTAACGTTAATGCATGACACCCTGAGAACAAGCCCTATACCGTAATTCTAACCCTAACTCCTAGCCATAACCATAACACCTAATCCCTAATTCTGAAACGCCAACCCTAACCTTAACCCTACCAACAACACTAACACTAACCCTAAAACGCTTACCCTAACCCTACGCCTAAAAATAACCCTAACCATTGATCCTTAGTCATAACCCCTAAAGCTTAACCCTAACCCTTAACGCTAATCCCAATCCTAACCATTAAACATAACCCTAATTAATCCTAACCCTAACCTATACGCTAATGCCTAGAGATCTAACGCCAACACTGACCTACAGTTAACACTAACCCTAACCCCTGATCCTAACCTTAAACCTGAACCATAAACCTAAACCTTAACCCTAACCTTATCCCTAACCCCCTAACCCTAACCCTAGCTGTTAAGCCTCACCCTAACACTTAACCCTGACTCTAACCCTAAACCATAACCCTAACCCTGAACCCTAACCCTAAGCCTAACCCTTAACCCTAACCCCTAACCCTAACGCTAACCCCAACCCTAAACCTAACCCTGGCCCCCTAACCCAGACTTAACACCAAACCCCTAACACTAACTCTAACCCTAACCACTAATCCCTAGCACCTGACCCTGACTCGAAACCTAACCCTTAACTCGAAACCCCTAACCCAAAACCTAACCCTAATTCTCACACTACTTCCATTCCCAGAGTGAAGGAAGCCTATAATACAGCCATGCCATGTGTGAGATGAGGCTCCGCCTGAGTCCTGCATGTAGGTTTTGTCCCAAGGCCCAGGGAATGACGTTGTGCTTTCGTGGTGACTCCGACCACACACCTCTCACTGTAGATTAACCAGGTCCTGTGCCCTTAAACTGACCGCTAAATCTAAGCCCTACCACCAACCCTAACCCCTGACCCTGAACCTAAGCCCCGAGCCTAAAGCACAACACTAACTCTAAACACTTACCCTAAACTTAATCCCTAACCCTAATGCTAACCCCTAAACGTAACCCTAACCGTGAACAATAAACCTAATCCTAATCTCTAACACACACCCTGACACATAACTCTAACCCTAAAACTAACCCTAACCCTTAACCCTAAACCTAAACCCTAACCCTAACCCTTAACCTTAACCGTTAACTCTCATGCTAACCTTTAATCCTAACCCTAATCCTAAACTTCAACCCTAAACCTAACACAACCCTAACCCTGTACCAAACCCTAACCCCTCATCTTAACCCTATCCGCAAACCTAAACCCCAATACGAACTGTAACCGTTAAACCTAACAGTAACCTTAAACCGTAACCCTAATCTGTAACCCTATCCCCTCACCATAACACTACACTTCATCCTGAACACTAACCATAATCCTAACCCTAAATCTAATTCTCAGACTTCTTGCTTTCTTAGAGCTTAGAAAGCCTGCAATCCTCCCATGCCATGTGTGAAAGGAAGCTCTACCACTGTGTCCTGCATGAAACCCACGGGCCCATACCCAGAATCCGATACAGTGGGTTCCCGGTGACAATCCCAGCCCCCTAACCTCCCCCCAGCTTAATGAGGACAGGGCCCGTGCGCTAAGCATAAATGATACCTTTAACAGATAACCCTAACCCTGAACATGGTACCTAACCCTGTTCCTATTTCTCCCCTTAACACGTAAACCTCACCGGGAGCCTAACTTTAACCACTTATCGTAACGTTAATGCATAACCCATTCCCTGAGAACATCCTCTATCCCATAATTCTAACCCTATCTCCTAGTCATAACTGTAACACCTAATCCCTAACCCTAATTCTCAACCGCTAAGCCTAACCGTAACGCTGCCTACAACCCTAACACTGACAGGAAACCTTACTTCTAACCCCAACGCTATGCCTAACAAAAGCCCTAACCCTTCACCCTTCACCCTAACCCCTAAGCCTTACCCTAACCCTTAACCCTAATCCTAATCCTAACCATTAAACCTAAACCTAGCTCTTAAAGCTAACCCTAAACCTTACCCTCACGACTAGACCTAACCCTGACACTAACCTAACACCTAACCCTAACCAGAACCCCTAAAGCTAACCCTGAAACCTATCCCTAACCCTAGCAGTAAACTTTAACCCTAAACCTAAGCCCAACCCGTAACCCTAATCCTATCCTTTTACCCTAAAACTAACCCCTAAACCTAACCCCTATACCTCACCCTAACTCTAACCCCAATCCTAATTCTAACCATACCCCTTCATAAAACACTAACTCCTAACCGCTAACCCTAACACTAACCAAAAACCCTAATCACTAATCCCTAACCCTAACGCTTAACCTTTACCGTAACCGTTAACCCTCACCCTAAATCTTAACACTGACACTAACCTTAACCTTTAACTCTAAGCCTAACCCTTAACCCTACAGTAGGGAAGACCCTTAATGCTAATGGGATCCCTTATCCCTAACCCTAACACTACAGCTAAAAATAACCCTAACCTTGGATCCTTAAACCTAACCCCTAACACTTACTTTAACCCCAAACCCTAACCCTAATCCTAAGCATTAAACCTAACCCTATCTCTTAACCCTAACGCTAGCCCTTACCCTAAGCCTAGATCTAACCCTAAATCTAACCTACCGCCTAATCCTAACCTTAAGCCCTAATGCTAACTCTAACCCTGAACCCTAAACCTACCCGTAACCCTTAACACTGACCCTATCCGTGAACCTTAACCCTGACCCTAACCATTACCCGCACCCAAGCATTTAACCCTGACCCTAACCCTAATCCTTAATGATAACCCTAACTCTAAACCCTAACCCTAAGCCCAACACTTAACCCTAATCCTATCCCTTAACCCTAACCCTAATGCTAACCCCTAAACATAACCCTAACCGTCACCAGTAAACCTAACCCTAACCTCTAACACAAACCATAGCACATAACTCTAACCCTAAAACTAACCCTAACCATAACCCTAACCCTAAACCCTAACTCTTAACCTTAACCCTAAGCGTTAACTCTCACGCTAACCTTTAATCCTAACCCTAATCCTAATCTTCAACCCTAAACCTAACACTTAACCCTAACCCTGTACCAATCCCTAACCCCTCATCTTAACCCTAACCGTAAACCTCAACCCTAAACCAAAGTGTAACCGTTAAACCTAAGAGTAACCTTTAACCCTAACCCTAATCCCTAACCCTAAGCCCTCACCCTAACACTAAACTTCATCCTTAACCCTAACCATAATCCTAACCCTAAATCTAATTCTCAGACTTCTTGCTTTCTTAGAGTTTAGAAAGCCTGCAATCCTCCCATGCCATGCGTGAAAGGAGGCTCTACCACTGTGTCCTGCATGAAACCCACGGGCCCATACCCAGAGTATGATAGAGTGGGTTCCCGGGTACAATCCCAGCCCCCTAAACTCCCCCGGCCCGCCTAATGCAGACAGGGCCCGTGCGCTAAGCATAAACAATACCTTTAAGAGATAACCCTAACCCTGAACATAACACCCAACCCTGTTCCTATTTCTCCCCTTAACACGTAAACCTCACCATGCGCCTAACTTTAACCTCTTATCCTAACGTTAATGCATAACCCATTTCCTGAGAACAACCCCTATCCCATAATTCTAACCCTATCTCCTAGTCATCACTGTGACACCTAATCCCTAACCCTAATTCTAAACCGCTAACCCTAACCGTAACCCTACCTACAACCCTAACACTGACAGTAACCCTTACTTCTAACCCAAACGCTATGCCTAACAAAAACCCTAACCCTTGACCCTAACCCTTCACCCTAACCCCTAAGCCTTACCCTAACCCTTAACCCTAATCCTAATCCTAACCATTAAACCTAACCCTAGCTCTTAAAGCTAACCCTAAACCTTACCCTCACGACTAGACCTAACCCTGACACTAACCTAACACCTAACACTAACCAGAACCCCTAAAGCTAACCCTGAACCCTATCCCTAACCCTAGCAGTAAACTTTAACCCTAAACCTAAGCCCAACCCGTAACCCTAATCCTATCCTTTTACCCTAAAACTAACCCCTAAACCTAACCCCTATACCTCACCCTAACTCTAACCCCAATCCTAATTCTAACCATACCCCTTGATAAAACACTAACTCCTAACCGCTAACCCTAACACTAACCAAAAACCCTAATCACTAATCCCTAACCCTAACGCTTAACCTTTACCCTAACCGTTAACCCTCACCCTAAATCTTAACACTGACCCTAACCTTAATCTTTAACTCTAAGCCTAATGCTTAACCCTACAGTAAGGAAGATCCTTAATGCTAATGGGATCACTTATCCCTAACCCTAACACTACAGCTAAAAATAACCCTAACCTTGGATGCTTAAACCTAACCACTAACACTTACTTCAACCCCAAACCCTAACCCTAATCCTAAGCATTAAACCTAACCCTATCTCTTAACCCTAACGCTAGCCCTTACCCTAACGCCTAGATCTAACCCTAAATCTAACCTACCGCCTAATCCTAACCTTAAGCCCTAATGCTAACTCTAACCCTGAACCCTAAACCTACCCGTAACCCTTAACACTAACCCTATCCGTGAACCTTAATCCTGACCCTAACCATTACCCGCACCCAAGCATTTAACCCTGACACTAACCTAATCATTAATGCTAACCCTAACACTAAACCCTAACCCTAAGCCCAACACTTAACCCTAATCCTATCCCTTAATCTTAACCCTAACCCTAATGCTAACCCCTAAACGTAACCCTAACCGTGACCAGTAAACCTAACCCTAACCTCTAAAACAAACCATAGCACATAACTCTAACTCTAAAACTAACCCTAAAGCTAACCCTCAACCCTAACTCTTAACCTTAACCCTAAGCGTTAACTCTCACGCTAACCTTTAATCCTAACCCTAATCCTAATCTTCAACCCTAAACCTAACACTTAACCCTAACCCTGTACCAAACCCTAACCCCTCATCTTAACCCTAACCGTAAACCTCAACCCTAAACCAAAGTGTAACCATTAAACCTAAGAGTAACCTTTAACCCTAACCCTAATCCCTAACCCTAAGCCCTCACCCTAACACTAAACTTCATCCTTAACCCTAACCAGAATCCTAACCCTAAATCTAATTCTCAGACTTCTTGCTTTCTTAGAGTTTAGAAAGCCTGCAATCCTCCCATGCCATGCGTGAAAGGAGGCTCTACCACTGTGTCCTGCATGAAACCCACGGGCCCATACCCAGAGTATGATAGAGTGGGTTCCCGGGTACAATCCCAGACCCCTAAACTCCCCCCGCCCGCCTACTACAGACAGGGCCTGGGCGCTAAGCATAAACAATACCTTTAACAGATAACCCTAACCCTGAACATAACACCCAACCCTGTTCCTATTTCTCCCCTTAACACGTAAACCTCACCGTGTGCCTAACTTTAACCTCTTATCCTAACGTTAATGCATAACCCATTTCCTGAGAACAACCCCTATCCCATAATTGTAACCCTATCTCCTAGTCATCACTGTGACACCTAATCCCTAACCCTAATTCTAAACCGCTAACCCTAACCGTAACCCTACCTACAACCCTAACACTGACAGTAACCCTTACTTCTAACCCCAACGCTATGCCTAACAAAAACCCTAACCCTTGACACTAACCCTTCACCCTAACCCCTAAGCCTTACCCTAACCCTTAACCCTAATCCTAATCCTAACCATTAAATCTAACCCTAGCTCTTAAAGCTAACCCTAAACCTTACCCTCACGACTAGACCTAACCCTGACAATAACCTAACACCTAACCCTAACCAGAACCCCTAAAGCTAACCCTGAACCCTATCCCTAACCCTAGCAGTAAACTTTAACCCTAAACCTAAGCCCAACCCGTAACCCTAATCCTATCCTTTTACCCTAAAACTAACCCCTAAACCTAACCCCTATACCTCACCCTAACTCTAACCCCAATCCTAATTCTAACCATACCCCTTCATAAAACACTAACTCCTAACCGCTAACCCTAACACTAACCAAAAACCCTAATCACTAATTCCTAACCCTAATGCTTAACCTTTACCCTAACCGTTAACCCTCATCCTAAATCTTAACACTGACCCTAACCTTAACCTTTAACTCTAAGCCTACCCCTTAACCCTACAGTAAGGAAACCCTTAATGCTAATGGGATCCCTTATCCCTAACCCTAACACTACAGCTAAAAATAACCCTAACCTTGGATCCTTAAACCTAACCCCTAACACTTACTTTAACCCCAAACCGTAACCCTAATCCTAAGCATTAAACCTAACCCTATCTCTTAACCCTAATGCTAGCCCTTACCCTAACGCCTAGATCTAACCCTAAATCTAACCTACCGCCTAATCCTAACCTTAAGCCCTAATGCTAACACTAACCCTGAACCCTAAACCTACCCGTAACCCTTAACACTAACCCTATCCGTGAACCTTAACCCTGACCCTAACCATTACCCGCACCCAAGCATTTAACCCTGACCCTAACCCTAATCCTTAATGCTAACTCTAACAATAAAGCCTAACCCTAAGCCCAACACTTATCCCTAATCCTATCCCTTAACCCTAACCCTAACCCAAATTCTACCCCCTAAACGTAATCCTAACCGTGACCAGTAAACCTAACCCTAACCTCTAACACAAACCATAGCACATAACTCTAAACCTAAAACTAACCCTAACCCTAACCCTAACCCTAAACCCTAACTTTTAACCTTAACCCTAAGCGTTAACTCTCACGCTAACCTTTAATCCTAACCCTAATCCTAATCTTCAACCCTAAACCTAACACTTAACCCTAACCCTGTACCAAACCCTAACCCCTCATCCTAACCCTAACAGTAAACCTCAACCCTAAACCAAAGTGTAACTGTTAAACCTAAGAGTAACCTTTAACCCTAACCCTAATCCCTAACCCTAAGCCCTCACCCTAACACTAAACTTCATCCTTAACCATAACCAGAATCCTAACCCTAAATCTAATTCTCAGACTTCTTGCTTTCCTAGAGTTTAGAAAGCCTGCAATCCTCCCATGCCATGCGTGAAAGGAGGCTCTACCACTGTGTCCTGCATGAAACCCACGGGCCCATACCCAGAGTATGATAGAGTGGGTTCCCGGGTACAATCCCAGACCCCTAAACTCCCCCCGCCCGCCTACTGCAGACAGGGCCCGGGCGCTAAGCATAAACAATACCTTTAACAGATAACCCTAACCCTGAACATAACACCCAACCCTGTTCCTATTTCTCCCCTTAACACGTAAACCTCACCGTGCGCCTAACTTTAACCTCTTATCCTAACGTTAATGCATAACCCATTTCCTGAGAACAACCCCTATCCCATAATTCTAACCCTATCTCCTAGTCATCACTGTGACACCTAATCCCTAACCCTAATTCTAAACCGCTAACCCTAACCGTAACCCTACCTACAACCCTAACACTGACAGTAACCCTTACTTCTAACCCCAACGCTATGCCTAACAAAAACCCTAACCCTTGACCCTAACCCTTCACCCTAACCCCTAAGCCTTACCCTAACCCTTAACCCTAATCCTAATCCTAACCATTAAATCTAACCCTAGCTCTTAAAGCTAACCCTAAACCTTACCCTCATGACTAGACCTAACCCTGACACAAACCTAACACCTAACCCTAACCAGAACCCCTAAAGCTAACCCTGAACCCTATCCCTAACCCTAGCAGTAAACTTTAACCCTAAACCTAAGCCCAACCCGTAACCCTAATCCTATTCTTTTACCCTAAAACTAACCCCTAAACCTAACCCCTATACCTCACCCTAACTCTAACCCCAATCCTAATTCTAACCATACCCCTTCATAAAACACTAACTCCTAACCGCTAACCCTAACACTAACCAAAAACCCTAATCACTAATTCCTAACCCTAACGCTTAACCTTTACCCTAACCGTTAACCCTCACCCTAAATCTTAACACTGACCCTAACCTTAACCTTTAACTCTAAGCCTACCCCTTAACCCTACAGTAAGGAAGACCCTTAATGCTAATGGGATCCCTTATCCCTAACCCTAACACTACAGCTAAAAATAACCCTAACCTTGGATCCTTAAACCTAACCCCTAACACTTACTTTAACCCCAAACCCTAACCCTAATCTTAAGCATTAAACCTAACCCTATCTCTTAACCCTAATGCTAGCCCTTACCCTAACGCCTAGATCTAACCCTAAATCTAACCTACCGCCTAATCCTAACCTTAAGCCCTATTGCTAACACTAACCCTGAACCCTAAACCTACCCGTAACCCTTAACACTAACCCTATCCGTGAACCTTAACCCTGACCCTAACCATTACCCGCACCCAAGCATTTAACCCTGACCCTAACCCTAATCCTTAATGCTAACCCTAACAATAAAGCCTAACCCTAAGCCCAACACTTATCCCTAATCCTATCCCTTAACCCTAACCCTAACCGAAATGCTACCCCCTAAACGTAATCCTAACCGTGACCAGTAAACCTAACCCTAACCTCTAACACAAACCATAGCACATAACTCTAACCCTAAAACTAACCCTAACCCTAACCCTAAACCCTAACTTTTAACCTTAACCCTAAGCGTTAACTCTCACGCTAACCTTTAATCCTAACCCTAATCCTAATCTTCAACCCTAAACCTAACACTTAACCCTAACCCTGTACCAAACCCTAACCCCTCATCTTAACCCTAACCGTAAACCTCAACCCTAAACCAAAGTGTAACCGTTAAACCTAAGAGTAACCTTTAACACTAACCCTAATCCCTAACCCTAAGCCCTCACCCTAACACTAAACTTCATCCTTAACCCTAACCAGAATCCTAACCCTAAATCTAATTCTCAGACTTCTTGCTTTCTTAGAGTTTAGAAAGCCTGCAATCCTCCCATGCCATGCGTGAAAGGAGGCTCTACCACTGTGTCCTGCATGAAACCCACGGGCCCATACCCAGAGTATGATAGAGTGGGTTCCCGGGTACAATCCCAGACCCCTAAACTCCCCCCGCCCGCCTAATGCAGACAGGGCCCGTGCCCTAAGCATAAACAGTACCTTTAACAGATAACCCTAACCCTGAACATAACACCCAACCCTGTTCCTATTTCTCCCCTTAACACGTAAACCTCACTGTGCGCCTAACTTTAACCTCTTATCCTAACGTTAATGCATAACCCATTTCCTGAGAACAACCCCTATCCCATAATTCTAACCCTATCTCCTAGTCATCACTGTGACACCTAATCCCTAACCCTAATTCTAAATCGCTAACCCTAACCATAAGCCTACCTACAACCCTAACACTGACAGTAACCCTTACTTCTAACCCCAACGCTATGCCTAACAAAAACCCTAACCCTTGACCCTAACCCTTCACCCTAACCCCTAAGCCTTACCCTAACCCTTAACCCTAATCCTAATCCTAACCATTAAACCTAACCCTAGCTCTTAAAGCTAACCCTAAACCTTACCCTCACGACTAGACCTAACCCTGACACTAACCTAACTCCTAACCCTAACCAGAACCCCTAAAGCTAACCCTGAACCCTATCCCTAACCCTAGCAGTAAACTTTAACCCTAAACCTAAGCCCAACCCGTAACCCTAATCCTATCCTTTTACCCTAAAACTAACCCCTAAACCTAACCCCTATACCTCACCCTAA
The DNA here is from genome assembly GCF_041146395.1 of Eulemur rufifrons. Classification (NCBI taxonomy): domain Eukaryota; kingdom Metazoa; phylum Chordata; class Mammalia; order Primates; family Lemuridae; genus Eulemur; species Eulemur rufifrons. The sequence continues at coordinate 220,636 of NW_027182840.1, forward strand.
CTCTAACCCCAATCCTAATTCTAACCATACCCCTTCATAAAACACTAACTCCTAACCGCTAACCCTAACACTAACCAAAAACCCTAATCACTAATCCCTAACCCTAACGCTTAACCTTTACCCTAACCGTTAACCCTCACCCTAAATCTTAACACTGACACTAACCTTAACCTTTAACTCTAAGCCTAACCCTTAACCCTACAGTAAGGAAGACCCTTAATGCTAATGGGATCCCTTATCCCTAACCCTAACACTACAGCTAAAAATAACCCTAACCTTTGATCCTTAAACCTAACCCCTAACACTTACTTTAACCCCAAACCCTAACCCTAATCCTAAGCATTAAACCTAACCCTATCTCTTAACCCTAACGCTAGCCCTTACCCTAACGCCTAGATCTAACCCTAAATCTAACCTACCGCCTAATCCTAACCTTCAGCCCTAATGCTAACTCTAACCCTGAACCCAAACCTACCCTTAACCCTTAACACTAACCCTATCCGTGAACCTTAACCCTGACCCTAACCATTACCCGCACCCAAGCATTTAACCCTGACCGTACCCCTAATCTTTAATGATAGCACTAACACTAAACCCTAACCCTAAGCCCAACACTTAAACCTAATCCTATCCCTTAACCCTAACCCTAATGCTAACCCCTAAACGTAATCCTCACCGTGACCAGTAAAGCTAACCCTAACCTCTAACACAAACCATAGCACATAACTCTAACCCTAAATCTAACCCTAACCCTAACCCTAAACCCTAACACTTAACCTATACCCTAAGCGTTAACTGTCATGCTAACCTTTAATCCTAACCCTAATCCTAATCTTGAACCCTAAACCTAACACTTAACCCTAACCCTGTACCTAACCCTAAAACTATACCAAACCCTAACCCCTCATCTTAAACCAAACCGGAAACCTGAACCCGAAACCAAAGTGTAACCGTTAAACCTAAGAGTAACTTTTAACCCTAACCCTAATCCCTAACCCTAAGCCCTCACCCTAACACTAAACTTCATCCTTAACCCTAACCAGAATCCTAACCCTAAATCTAATTCTCAGACTTCTTGCCTTCTTAGAGTTTAGAAAGCCTGCAATCCTCCCATGCCATGCGTGAAAGGAGGCTCTACCACTGTGTCCTGCATGAAACCCACGGGCCCATACCCAGAGTATGATAGAGTGGGTTCCCGGGTACAATCCCAGCCCCCTAAACTCCCCCCGCCCGCCTAATGCAGACAGGGCCCGTGCGCTAAGCATAAACAATACCTTTAACAGATAACCCTAACCCTGAACATAACATCCAACCCTGTTCCTATTTCTCCCCTTAACACGTAAACCTCACTGTGTGCCTAACTATAACCTCTTATCCTAACGTTAATGCATAACCCATTTCCTGAGAACAACCCCTATCCCATAATTCTAACCCTATCTCCTAGTCATCACTGTGACACCTAATCCCTAACCCTAATTCTAAACCGCTAACCCTAACCGTAACCCTACCTACAACCCTAACACTGACAGTAACCCTTACTTCTAACCCCAACGCTATGCCTAACAAAAACCCTAACCCTTGACCCAAACCCTTCACCCTAACCCCTAAGCCTTACCCTAACCCTTAACCCTAATCCTAATCCTAACCATTATACCTAATCCTAGCTCTTAAAGCTAACCCTAAACCTTACACTCACGACTAGACCTAACCCTGACACTAACGTAACACCTAACCCTAACCAGAACCCCTAAAGCTAACCCTGAACCCTATCCCTAACCCTAGCAGTAAACTTTAACCCTAAACCTAAGCCCAACCCGTAACCCTAATCCTATCCTTTGACCCTAAAACTCACCCCTAAACCTAAC